>NC_080025.1:62395341-62698372 GCF_030020395.1 Manis pentadactyla | reverse complement strand
TTGAGAAGGCACTGAAAGGAATTAAAAGAGCAGCAGACCATTCTAGGCAAGAAGGATAGTATGTAAGAAGAAAGCAGAAATGGTAGAAGAAACCAAAAGTGGCATAATGTTGGCCAGGAGTGACTGAGGAGGCTAAATGTTCAATAAGATTTGAGGTAGCCAGAGAATGGTTTATAGCCTATAGCTCCTATTGTCCTTCCTGCTTCAGGTAATGCTCCTGTCAACTTAAAACTCTTCCATGTAGATGATGGTCTGGCATTTGAATTTCTTTCTCTGAAAGCACAAGAATATGAACTTTCATACAGTCATTAAAATACTTTTTTTCTTAAAAGCAGTCGTGAATGGTGATAATACCACTTGTTCTGGCATTTGTAATTCTAGAAGATGATGTCCTTCTAATTTACTTGTATTTTTATAAGAAGTAGCAGAGAGACGTTCTCCATAGATAGTCAAAACAAGATCAAGTATAATCAAATTTATAATAAACTAACAGTTTTCAACAGTCAAGAAAAAGAAGCTTGGCATGTAAATGTCATTCAGCAAGTTGATATTTTAGGTTTTCTTTGTTCTTTTGTCAAATCAATCTGAAATCAAGACTTTTTTGGATCATCAAGATTCAATGACTTTTTCATTAAAGACTTTAGAAGTTGCCTTTGAAAAGGTGCAAATAGCAATTTTCTCTAATTAGGATAAACTGAAACTAACTTTAACCTGGTAAAAGATATCTAAAGAAGTCTTATCTACAACCCCTAACTATGTGAATGGACTTCAGTAACTGTATTGCTTTCTTAAGTTAGAAAAATAAAATATTAAACAATCCAAAAGAGTAATATAACAGTTGATGATTGAACAAAATGAACTGCACAGGTCCACATACATGCACATTTTTTAAAATAAGTATATCAGAAAAAATTTCAGTGATTTGCAACAACTTGAAAAAACATTTTTTTATCAAGCTTACTTTATTGAAAGAATAAAGTATAAAATACATTTAACACACACATTATGTGTTAATTGACTGTATGTTATCAAAAAACCCCATCAACAGATGCTTTTAACTCAGTTTCTTGGGAGTTAAAAATTATATGTGTATTTTCTGCTGCATGGGGTTTGGCACCCCTAATCACTGTGTTGTGCAAGAATTAACTGTTGGAAATTAGAATGTAAAATAGAAAATGTACTTAAATGTGATTGATAAAACTCACTAACCAAAAGATGACATATAAATGATTCTTTGATATTTCTTCCTTCAGAGCTTTTCTGGTGCTTAATTATTCTGTTTTGGTATGGAAAATGCTGGGAGTTTCATTTTATATCCCAGATCTAGTGAAAGGCAGCCTTGGAAGTGATGGGGCTTTATCCATGAATATCCTGCTTTCTCCTCTCCAGCCTGTCCTCCAGTGAAGTCAAATGCAGATGTGATCCTGTTACTCTTTTGCTCCAAATGCTGCCATGGCTTCCACTGTGCTTAGGACAAGCCCATCTCAGGCCTTACTACTGGCCATAGTCTGCTCACCCCAGTCTCCAAGTAGTCTTCCAGCCACACCTACCTTCTCTTACTTGCTCAGAAGAGCCCAGCTCCCTCCCTCTCTCTCAAGGCAATTTATGCTTGCCCCACCTCCAGTTGGATGCATTTCCCCTCCTCTTCATCTGGTTATCTCAGGCTTAGATCTAATGTCTGAGCTCACTGCTGTGCTTCTGCTGCTCAATTACCATGCTATGTGATTTCACGACTCTGGTAAGTTTTTCTTCAAAACACTTGTCGCAATTTTTATTACTCATTTGCAAAGCTACTCTATTATTTCTGTACCCTACTAGATAAACTCCAAGCTCCACAAGGTCTGTGGCTCACCAGTGCTTCTCAGAACCTGGTGGGTATTCAGTGAGCAGGTGCTGAGAGGACTAATGAAGATATGAAAGAATAAATTGCTTATAAAGCTCATTATGTCTAGGAGAACTAAGATTTTTAAAAATCATATCAAAATTATTGGAATCATTCTCAAATAAAAGAATATTTCTTCCTATTGAGTTGCTGCTATTGCTGATGACATGAATGGGCACATATGAAGCAACATTAAGTTTTCTTAAAATAACCTTTGCAGTCAATCATTCTTCAGAAAGTGAAACATTAGGTATTCTGAGAAAAAAAAAATTGCTCCCTAGAAAAGAAATATAACCCTTTTGGTGTAAGTTGGACATGAATATCGACTACTGATTGATAAGTTGTAAGGGGGAATTGTAGACCATACTTACATTAAAGGGTTATGCATATGTTTATTAAAATTTCACATTCACATCAAAAAGCCAGGTGTAATGAAATGTGCTTGTTTTCCCATAGATACAGAATATGCATAGAGTGCAAGGCTAGACTTAGTAAAACCCTTCAAAATGACTAGGATTTTGCTTTTAGAAACATAATATGTGAAATATCCTTCAAATAAGGAAAATCGGGAAGGGGGTGTGCGTTGTAAGTCTTTATATTCAAAGATTACTCTAATTTTTGGAAAAGCATTTTGCACTGTCATCAGTATCCTACTAATAGCTACAAACTATCTGATGCTTATTATGCAACAAAACACTATACTTTATATATATTAGTTAATTCAATCCTACCAACAAATACATGAACAACTGAGAAAGAAACATATCTGCCAGCTAATGAAAAACCTTACCAGAAAGGCTTTGTTTTTATTTTTTTACTAGCCCATATGATACATATAGCTGCCACGTTTTACTTAATAGTTAATGTATATGTGATGCCTTTTACTCTTCCTTAAATGAGCATGGGATGAAACAGATTTGAATTTAGGGGAAGATGTTTAGTGTGAATCCCGACAAAGATGGGCGCAATTTGTTTGGGGAAGGGCGGAATGTTCTTAAACCTGAGTAGATGCTTTACATCATTGCAGGAAGAACCATACTCTTAGGTAGAATTGTCAGGAAAATATATCTGGATCAGAGAATATGCCAGTGTAGAAGAATCTACTTTTGATTTGGTTCTGTTTTGGAAGAGACTGTGCAATCAGTAACTATGGATATAATCCAAGATCATGATTTAGCAGCCAACATTTTATAGTACAAATTATTGACCACTTATTTGTTGTTTGATCCATATTCTCGTCATTTATACTATTTAAGATTAAATAATATAAATTTATATATGTATATACAGCATGGGAATATGCATATATGCATACTGTGTAGTATTTTATATTTAAAGAAACTCTTTCTTGCCCATAATAATCATAGCTAACATTTATAGAGTACTTTTACTAAGTGCCAGACACTGGGCTAAGCACTTTACATTCATTTTCTTATTTAATCCTCATAACAATGCTATGAAGCATTATTATTCATAGCATTATTATTCTATTTAAACCCTCATTTTACCAATAAAGGCAATTAGAGTTAGATAAAGTTATTATCCAAGGTCACTTCTCTAGTAATCAGTGAAGCCAGGACTCCAATCCAGGTCTTATCCAAACAGAAGCCAGTGCTCCTCTTCACCAGGTTAAACGGCCTTAGTCCCAGGCTAGCTTTTCGAGTCATCCCAGGTCAAACCCTACCTCCATTCTCACCGTTTACCACTCTCGATATTTTGTCTCCTACCACGCTACTCTAATGCTGACCTGAGTTACCCCACATACCTGCCCTTCTTCCCAAACCTGTCTGCTCTGTATAAACACCTGGAGAACTTCATAAACTGAGCAGTTTCTGGGATCTCCTGGAGATCCAGATTCAGTATGTCAGGGATGGGGCCTGAAAATCTCTGTATTTTGAAAGCACCTTTCTCCTCCCCTGGAGCCTCTGATATCCCCCCAGGTTTAAGAAACATCAGATGATGCTGCCTGGATCAGTGAAAAAACTTCCCTGTTTGTGCTATCAATGAATTTTAGGAAAATAGCATATATTTGCATAGCTTGAATCCAAAAAGCAAGAGTAATTTTTCAACCAACCTTAAAGTTGAAGTTTGTACTTCAAAAAATCATTTATTCAGACAATGATTTAGTTTTCATTTATAAATCCTTTGTACCAAAAAGTACAAGGTACTTTACAAACATTAACCACAGAAGAAACATGAATCTTGACAAAAACACTGTCAGCTAGATAAAGTGTTTTTAGTAAATGAAAAAGTATAATTCTGCCTTTCAAATTGAATTTCAAATGATATTTCTTACTCTACTAACATATGAATCTGTTTTTTGCCTTTTTGGTTCTGGGTATTTTACATGTGTTTAGATATTCTCATATACACCGGCAACTGAACACTCATCTTTCTACATTTACCCTTTCTTCTTTACCTTTAAATGAGAAACCATGTGTTATTTCCATTATTTAAGTAGAGGAAAGGAAGTTGAAGTTCTACTTTACCATGTTCTCCCAAGAGATGTTAATTTTATCTCTTTTTGATTGTCTGCAACTCTCCAGAGGTGGCTTTTCTTGAATTTCAGTTAAGCCAGACTTTTATCCACGTTTTGTCACAGACTACTGCAACACTATAACCTCTCTGGACTTCACATACCTGACACTTGGTGGAGAATTTTGTTCCTTTCCACCTCTAAGATCCCTTCCACTTCTAAAAGATTCTCTGTACAAGCCCTCAGAAAGCTCCACCTATACCTGTTTCTCCACAAATGCCTTGTTTTCATCTTATTTTTGTTTGTATTTTTCTCCCTATTGAATTTACCCACCCTACGTTAGATTCTCCTCAAGGCCAGAATTCAGTTTAGGCTTCCTTTTAGAAGTTTCAGAAAATAATTTTATCTAAAGATTAGTAGTAGAAAAATTGTTCACAACTCCCAGGGGGGTATTTTTATAGTTCACCTAAGGTTTTAATTTTAATGCAGAAAATCAGGCATTCCTTTCTCCCTCTGTGCTCTCAGGGTCTCAAAATACTTAATATGAACTGGATAAAATAAAGAATAAACATTACTCATAATAACATTTAACAGAAAAATAAATCGTTAATATACTTACGTCATGTCTAATTTAGCTAGATGGAGCTCCATGGTTAAACATGCCATATGTTGGATTGTTCTCCTTTTAATGTAACTAGGCATTATTGTAAAGCAAATTTTTTTTAATCCCACAACAAAGAAATCAATGAGCTTCAAGAGAATAAGAAAAGTGTTACATGGAATCCCGAAAATGCATTGTATAAAAAATAATAACATTTCTTGAATGATCAGTTCCTGACAATATGTAAGGAAGTGTATGGCCATCTTTGTCTGCAGCAAAACAATTATAACTTGTCATTTCAGTATGAGAAATAGCACTGAAGAGGCTAACTTTGTTTGTTTAAATCTGCCTGATCATTTCAGAGGGGAAAAAAAAAAATCAGTGAACCAGTTTAAGTGAATAAAATTCAATAAATGGAAAATCTGTTTTTCACTGGGGTTTTTTCAGTGCCTTTAATTAGTGCACTTATTTTTTTATTAAAAATTTTAATCAAATGTAAAGTTAACGTATTAGTGTTCCTGCATACATCATTTTATGAAGATTTCAAAATTTTAATTATAACTTACGTCAAATAGCTCAAATTGCATAATATGGTTCTAATCAAGTATGCAAATAGTACCCATAATATTTTTTATTAATGTATCATTGATATACAATCTTACGTTGGTTTCAAATATATAACACAGTGGTTCAACAGTTACCCATATTATTTAATCATCATTCCCTCTAGTGTGGTTGCAGTCTATCACTGTATAAGATGTTACAGAATATACATGCTATACTACTGTCCCTGTGATCAACTTATATTGCAATTGTGAATTATTGAATGAACTTATTTTTAAATGCTTTATTAATCAGCTTTTAAAAGAAGAATCTCCCATTTAATCCAAAATTTGAACTTTCATATATAACTATCTAGTAGAGTTTAGTTGCTATTGATTCTGTCATTTTTTCATACAGAAGGCTGTATATATAGCCTCACAAATTTATTTCAAGCTTGACATCTTAAAAAACTTGAAATGATGAAAAATAATGAAAAGTTGAGTTATGACTTCCTGATATGAAATATCACATAAACAGTCTTGGAAGTGATGTCATTAAACATTTATTCCACAATCAACATTTTGTGAGAATATGAAAATGAAGAAAAAATACTAGTTTTAGAACACGTTATTTATGTGATTAAATATATTGATAAAGTTCTCTTTTACAGAGACAAATGAGTCCTTCAGTAAGTATAAATCTTTGCCAAGTGTTCTTAATTTCAGGTTTATTTTAGGGAAAAAAGTATCTTAGAAAAAATATTAAATTCACCATGATCAGAAGAGAATCTGCAATACATTTATGGGGGAAAAGATATATCAATGTCTCATCGTCTTTCTTAAGAAATCTGAAATGAAATATACCAAATGCTAACATTAGAGTTATGAGAGATTTGAATTTTATATTTAATATTTTTCTAATTTTACAGATTTTTAACTGCAAGTTTACTTTTTTAGTTAGGGAAAGAAAACTCATAATTTGTTTCACTATAAAAAAGCAGCCTGTTGGGCATTTGCTCTCCTACCTGCCCCTCTGCTAGTCTGTTCCTATTACCCTTCCTGGCTTACCTTCCTGCTTTTCCTCCTCTCCCATACACAGTGGCCTTTTAGACCATCCTTCTGCCTCACACACATGAGGCTGGCTGACTCCAGCTCATCCATGGCCACCCATTTCTGATCTTCTCCTATCAGTTCACTACTCCAATATGAACACACGTAGCTCTCTCCTACTGCTTAATGATAATAATAAAATAAAACATTCCTGAATTTTCTTTTAAAGTGATTCTGAAATGTGAGACATTCTAATACCGTATTTTCCACTTGAGGGACTCCTATTCTTTTTCTTTAAATAACTTTTCAATAAAATTTTGCAAATTTATTTTTGAAAGAAACTTTATTTCTCTATTATATATTGAAATAAATTCAATTGAAACAAAGCAATTTTCCTAAATTCCTGCCTGATATTCCTGCTTAAGGCTCTGAGCCTGAGGCCACTAGGTCTTGGCTGAAATGGTGTTTGTCAGTGATCCCAAGATAGCAAAAAAGTGGGAAACTTACTCCTTGATGTAATAAAAAGAACAGAAAAGGAACTGGAAGGGGTTAACCCATTCTGTGATTAATTGTCTTTTAATGCTGTACCCTTACAGCAGCTAAAACCACAGCCACCTCTTCCAGGGGAAGTGGCCCATATTTAGATTAGAATTGCCCCCTTTGCTTATGCACATCTACATAGAAGCACAGTAGGGAGCCACCCAAGAAACATGGCTGGCCAAGGTGCTGAGTCCTAGGCGTCCCCTTTTACAGTTGATGAGCACACTAATGATCTGGATTCTACCAAAGAAGATGCTTGTGAGGATTCTACATCCAGACTCATTAGAGGAACTGTGGAGCCAGGTTAAAAACACTTAGCAACAGCATGTGGTAATCATGCGGGTGGCTGAAAACCTGCCAAGTGAAATGGTAAGGAGGGCTTATTTGATTTGAGCTAGGATTAGTGTTGGGAAGATGCCCAGAGAAATATTACTGTTTAATATATACAAAGACTTTATAAATCCTAGAGCTGTTTAAAAATGCTATTGAAACACTAAAGCCCCAGAAAATAGTGAAGGTGAGAGATGCAAACATAATATTTCCTTCCTTCAACACTCTCCAATACGTAGAGGGAGCAAATGATTTCACATAAATGGAGACAAACCCTGAATAGTATACGGGGACAAGGGCCACACAGAGCTAGGGATTTGAACTTAATTCAGGAACCTCTGGGTCCCCATTTGCTGCCCAGCATTCTCTTCAGTCGCCGGCTTCTTGCAAGGGATCGAGGGGAGCCTGAGAGAGACCTTAGGTACATCCCTCTTGTCAGTATGATCACCTCCAAATGAGGAAGAAAAGACAGAGGAGGTCACAGAGCAATACAAAAGCCCCTCAGACCTTACAAGCCTAGCAAACTTGGAATAAACACCAAACAAGAAGATAACTGAAGTTTGCAATAAATAACGTGGCAAAATGAAAGAAACAGGAGCATAAGAATGGTGAAATACTTACAGAGAGATCATCACATAATTTTACCCTTGAGGGGGATTTAGATCAATGCCCCCAATGGAGGCCAGGGACCGGCACCCAGAAGGGGTTGGGGAGAGGGTGTGTACATCTCTCAGACGACATCACCCCAGACAAATTCAACCACAGGAATTGACAATCCTGCTGACTTTTTTTTTTTTTTTTTTGTAATCAATTGGAAACCAAAGCATCCTAACAAAGTGCTGCCACGGGAGGAGGGAGTGGGAAATTCCAGAAGGTGAACGCCCCACATGTGCCCCGCCTCCTGCCCTCCTCAGGCCAATGCACCTCAGCAGTAAATGGCTAGACTGCTTTTTAGCCAGTGGGCAGCCCCGGAGAGCTGTCCTGAATATTCCATTCTGATCACAATGTATGGGAACTGGGCTTTGGTGGCCACCAGGAGGTCTGCTGCCCCAAGGGAAGGGCTGTTTCCCTGAAACCTGAGCAGGCTATGCCTCTCCTGGGTCCGGAGAGGTCCCTGTCCCCGTCTCAGTGGCTTCACAGGCCAGTGGGCCTGGGACACCGAAGCCGTGGGCAGCAGAGAAGGAGCCGGGGCTTCATGACTCGTGTCGGTGGACACCATGCCTTAGAGCTGCCTCCGAGCCCCTCAGAGCGGGATGCGTGGGGGGGACTGGGAGCCACCCACCAGGCCCAGCGCCGCACACCTGCGCGCGCCCGCGCTGCCTCCACCCCGGTGCCCTCCCGCCGCCTCTGCTCCATTTTCTAAGCAGAAAACACGCGCCTCTGGATCTGAGGCCAGGGGTCAGAGTTTGCCTCTGGTGAGCGGCAGAGGGAGAAGACGTGAAACAGGGAAAGTGAGAGGCGGGCACAGAGAGGAGAGGCCAGGGTTTTGAGGCATCCTGACTTCTTTAAGGACAGGGAGCTCAGGAAGGAGCATCTCTGGATTTGCAGTCAGAGTGGTAAAACACTCATCTGGGCCCTGTGGCGGGCATCAAACGTTTCACTGATATTTTTTGTGAAGAGATGGACTTTGTGGCGCTGACACCCTGTGTTGCCTGTGCAGGTGCTCCTTGGGGTTGAGGAGAAGCAGTTTTCTTCCCAAGTGAGCAACCCTAAATGTCTTTCTCCACCTACCCAGCTCTGCTTCCTGCTTTTAAAGGCTGGAAGAGGCCCCCCACAGGTGCTCAAAGATGGGAGGAGGGTGTAGAAAAAGAAAATGTAAAGGCTGCTTGCCCTGAGTATTTGGGAATAAGTGCCTTTACTTCATAAAGTTTAATTTAGAAATTATTTTTTCCTATTCTTGACTTTTTTGTGTTACTAAATCCTGGAAAAATCCCAGGTTCAAAATAAGAGTAATAGTTATTGAGCATTTTTATTGGGAATCACACACTGGCCAGAATGATTCTGTGTCTGTTACCTTACTGAAACTTCATCATACTCCTATGCGGTGGACACTCTTATTCTAGTTTTACAAATGAGGCAATTGAGGCACAGATAGCCTAAACTTGCTGTCCAACACAGGTAAACACAGGTACTAAGTGATATAACTTCGATTTGAACTCTAACGTATGTAATTAGATATGTAATCTAATTACTAATCCTCGTTCTTAACGTTCTGCTGCCTCTCAAGTGATCTAGAGGAGACTGCTGCCTTGGATAAAAGTTTGAAACAACTAAATAATGCACAGAGTCTATCACGATATGAATTCTAAATATCCTCACTATCAGGCCAAAGAGTTACTCTGGAATAACAAAAAATTCCCTGTTAGAAGGAAAAAGACATTGCTCATTACATCATATCTGTTAAAGATTGGACTCTAAAGAGACCAGGGGCACAGGATAAGGGCAGGGAGCCAGAAAGGTCCAGGTCATAAGATGTGTCTTCTAGAATAAGAAAGTGATGATTCAACACAGGAGCCCCTGGGAACAGCAGGAGTCTAACAAGAACATAAGTGGTAAGAAGCACAAGGAGGGAAGGTGTTGGTTGCCTGAGGACTCGAAGCTTCATCTTGCAAGTTTGCCTAAGGCTGATTCTACTCTTGTTCTTCCAAATAACAACTGAGTCCAATTTTGCCTAACTTGACTTAAAGCTTACACAAAGCTTTTTTATTAAGCGAGCACAAAAGAATATTTTGGATTGTAGAATGTGAACAAAGATTCAGTGTAGCTTTTAGGTTCTTCAAAAAGAAAAGGCACTCTCATATCACTATCTTTAGTGACTACCAACAAAATTAGAGACATCAAAAGTGAGGGAAAGGTAACTGAGTTTACTAATCCTTGAAAGTCCATCCTTCTCCATTGCCCTAAACCCCATATCACCGAGGCAGAGAAATCGCCTCTGTGCAGCAGGGCTCTGCTGGGCCCTGTCTGGAAAGCATGACCTTCTGTTAGTGCCCTGTGACCAAATTCCTTAATCACGATCAAATTTTCCTACTTCACTAGCATCAACCTGCTTAGAGAAAATGAATGTGTCAGACATAATGTACTCTGATTCCCTAAAAATAAATGCAGAAATCAAAATCCCTGGAGATTTCAGTTCTGCAGTGGCAGAGACTCAGGAGCCAGTTGCTGTGTAGGCTTTTTGAAACAGGCAAAGTCAATGCCAGCATTAATCTTCTGACAACTGATAGTGCAACTAATATGTGTTTTATTGGCATTTTTTTTCAACTTGGATTTTCACAGCAGGACTAGATTAGGTCTTCCTGTGTGTTCTGCCTGATTCATTTGCTCTTTTTGCAGATGTTTTTCTTAAATACTTGTTTAGTTGTAGGTGGTTTCTTTTCAACAGCTCAAGAATGGTATTATAATATTCCCCCGTTGAGACCAAATCAACAAACTATTATTTTAGGAACTCCCAAACTCTATAGAACATCATGCATTTCCTCTTATTCCAACCCAGAGTAGTGAATGGGCTGTGGAGTATGTGGGGAATTTTTTTAAATGTGTCTGTTTGAGAGAAATGTGAAATAGAAGATAGGAGAATGTATTTTTATGCACATTTCTAACAGAAAAATACATCTGAAGAAAAATATGCTTGGACCAAACTATGTTACTCTGTTTTTTATGAAACTAGATCATTTCTTGTACCCAAACTGTGTTAAATAGCAACTACCTGATCCTAAAGCTCAGGTCAGCTCCTCCATTTCTGTGCAGAAGGACCACATCAACCCCTAGAATAACATTGCCAAACCCTGCAGTAAAGTAAGAAATTTCATTACCATAGAAACCAAAAATGAAACAATAATGTGAGTGCAGAGCCACAATTAGAGTGGCATAATTTTTTCTGACTGAGATAAATTGTCACAACGAGTATTCACAGAAACTAATAGGAAGGATAAATGGAGTGGGTGATGGAGGGTGTGTGTTCAAAATGAAATATTCTATAGAAATTTTAAAAGGCAAAAATGTGAACGTGCTGACTTTCATATTTACAACACTGACTATTTGACCTTTGGGGGATTTGCTTGAAGTTTTCACCACCCGTTTCTTCATCTATAAAATGGGAGTCATAATACCTGCTACCTGCTTCTTAGTAATTCACATTCACACTGAGCATTTATTATGTGACAGGCACAAGATACCTTTTATGAATTTACTAAATTCTCACCATTATACTTATGTTGTAGATAATACCTAACAGTTATGTGTTGCTTTTCTTGTGCCTGGCATGGTTCTAAGTATTTTAGATACATTTATGAACACATTATCTTCAAAACAGTCATGAGGTAGATATGATCATTGTTCTACATTACAAATGAAGAAACTGAAACAAAAAGTGAATGGGATAGTGCGCATTTGGTAGACTGCGAAGTATTGTATACAAATAGGCACACAATTTCATCATTCCCATGGAGTAATTAACTACTTTCTGAATATGTAATTACATAGTTCCTTTCTTCCTACTCCAATTTGGAAGGTAGATTTTAGTTAAAATTGTATTTTGTTATTACCTAATAGTTTCTACAAGAGATATAGTTTATCTTTTACTATTTCACTGTATGCATGAGAGTAAAATTGAAATTTGTGGGCATACTTAAGTATCAAGTAATGATCATATAATTATCTTTTAACTATTATTAAAAGCTCTTACAAATTACCATAATTAATTCAAATCAGTGTTGAAAAGTAGAAGCTCACATTTGTTCTATATCTATGAAAATACTTAATAACAGTAGTCACTGTTTTCTGTTGTGGGCCATTGGTCCTTAAATGTGGAATTTGAAGTTCAGTATTAATAATCTATACTGCCATTAATATTTTTTGGTTAAAGGTCTTACACTCTAAACATTATTATTTGAGTCACCGTGGTCATCTAAAGTTGGACATAATAACATGGGCACATTCAGAATTATGGAAATGTACAAGCATTTTTTCAATTTAATTCTTAGGTACATGTTTTTATATTAGCTAATGTTGCAGCAAACATACATTTGTGTACTTTCATACCTTCACATCACTTACTATTGGAAAATGAAATTGTCAAGTTATTCCTAAAGCCTGATATGAGGCATATATTACTATTCATTTGGAGAGGTATGGTATCATCTGTCTGCTTTATGAATCTAACCTACTACTATGCACAAAATTACTAACAGCACTGTGTAAAATTTTGTTGGTTGCTTTTATGTAGCGAGTGAAAACTCAATATAATGATTATGTGAAATTTACCATGACCATTTTTCTAGATTATAATGAACAAAGAAAATTTGATAACAATTTGTTTTAGCAATCTTTTATTTTTACACCTTGTTCAGTCATCAAAACAAAACTGCAAAAGGTTTTTATAAAAGAAGTAAGATGTGGCATTACCTGAGATGGCATATGGAAATGCAGCTGGTTGTAGTGTCAGAGGGAGGACATGAGTCACTTGTCACAAAGCAAGAAGGGCAGGAACACTGGTTGACATGCTGCCTATTTCTTGTGTGGGAAACTTTCCAGCTTCTGTGCTGGAGTACCAGGGATCATAAATGAGGAAACCAAGACACCAGAAAGGTGGGAACAATTTAAAGGATGATAGATGGGCACTAGCAATAACTAGGTAGAGAGTCAGGGCAGGAAACAAGAGGTCCTCCAGGTCTTCAGACTTTCTGTAATTTCTGTTCTGGTAAATGCCTATGCATCTGGTAAGAGACTAAACTCACAAGTTGAATCATATTACAATATTACTGTTATTATACGCACACACACATACACACTCGCACACACTGGCAATGAATATTCTCCCTGTTTCAGGTCTTCAACACAACCATTTTTGGGTCCTCTTCCTAGATTGCAATCCATGATCAACGTATGTAGCCTCAAACAGGTAGGTTCAGATTGAAAGCATTCTTCCTATTAAAAAAGCCTGTAGAGCTAAAAATTGCCTCTCAGTCATTTTATTTTTGGTTTCATTAATATAAAATCACATGAGTAACATTGTGGTTACTAGATTTCCCCTATTATCAAGTCCCCACTACATACCTCATTACAGTCATTGTCCATCAGCATAGTAAGATGCTATAGAGTCACTACTTGTCTTCTCTGTGCTATACTGCCTTCCCCGTGAACCCCCTACATTATGTGTGCTAATTGTAACGCCCCTTATTCCCCTTCTCCCTCCCTTCCCACCCACCCTCGCCAGTCCCTTTCCCTTTGGCAACTGTTAGTCCATTCTTGGGTTCTGTGAGTCTGCTGCTGTTTTGTTCCTTCAGTTTTTGCAGATGAGTGAAATCATTTGGTACTTGTCTTTCTCCGCCTGGCTTATTTCAGTGAGCATAATATCCTCCAGCACCATCCATGTTGTTGCAAATGGTAGGATTTGTTTTCTTCTTATGGCTGAATAATATTCCATCATGTATATGTACCACATCTTCTTTATCCATTCATCTACTGATGGACACTTAGGTTGCTTCCATTTCTTGGCTATTGTAAATAGTGCTGTGATAAACATAGGGGTGCATATGTCTTTTTCAAACTGGGATCCTGCATACTTAGGGTAAATTCCTAGGAGTGGAATTCCTGGGTCACATGGTGTTTATATTTTTAGGTTTTTTTGGGAACTTCCATACTGCTTTCCACAATGGTTGAACTATTTTAAATTCCCACTAGCAGTCTAGGAGTGTTCCCCTTTCTCCACATCCTCACCAGCATTTGTTATTCCTAGTCTTTTCTATGTTGGCCATGCTAACTGATGTGAGGTGATATCTCATTGTGGTTTTAATTTGCATTTCCCTGATTATTAGTGATGTGGAGCATCTTTTCATGTGCCTGTTGGCCATCTGAAATTCTTTTTTGGAAAATTGTTCATATTCTCCGCCCAATTTTTAATTGGGTTATTTGCTTTTTGGGTGTTGAGGCATGTGAGTTCTTTATATATTTTGGATGTAAAACCCTTGTCAAATATGTCATTTACAAATATATTCTCCCATACTGTAGGATACCTTTTTGTTCTGCTGATGGTGTCCTTTACTGTGCAGAAGCTTTTTAAATGATGTAGTCCCATTTGTTCATTTTTTATTTTGTTTCCCTTGCTCAAGCAGTTGTATTCAGGAAAAAGTTGCTCATGTTTATATTTAAGACATTTTTGACTATGTTTTCTTCTAAGAGTTTTATGGTTTCATGATTTACATTCAGGTCTTTGATCCATTTTGAGTTTATTTTGTGTATGGTGCTAGAAAATAATCCAGTTTCATTTTCTTGCATGTAACTGTCCAGTTTTGCCAACAGCAGCTGTTGAAGAGGCTGTCATTTCCCCATTGTCTATCCATGGCTCCTTTATTATATATTAATTGACCATATATGGTTGGGTTTATATCTGGGCTCTTTAGTCTGTTCCATTGTTCTATGGGTCTGCTCTAACTCATTTTTAACATCAGAAATTTATGTTTAAAGTTACTTAAATGCACATGTGAGTGGAGAAAAGGAAGTCTTTGATAATGCAAACTTAATTATGGGAGATTGCAACAACATCAATGTATAAATATAAGCCAATCAAGAAGTCCAAATAAGAGAACAGAAAAATGAAGTGGGGAATAAGATGAAAATGTGAAATTCATATGAAAGTTCATTTCTAGTTAAACTTCAATAGTGTCTATATTGACTATAATTAAAGCCAAGATAGATAAGACACAGAGATATATATACCCTCACTCTGGGAGTCATGGGTGTGAAAAAGTGTTTCTTTTCTATCTATTGTACCCAACCAACATGTGCATATGGTAAATAGCCATGAAAGATAGAGCACTGACTCTGCCATCAAGATAATTTAGCCAAAATGAGAACATGTAGTGCCAAACTGCCTAAAAGTACCATATTATGCATCAAAAACTAGAAATTATATAGATACTTAGAACATAGATATCCTATGAGAGTAGAATTTGTTAGGTAATGGAACCTGAGCCTCTACTAAGATGTTAAGAATTTATATAAATACAGAAAAGCATGGTTGGTAGCTCTTTCATATCTGGGAAATAAAAAACATGAACAAAACCATAGATAGATCAACTTTGGGATGGTAGGCAATGGGGCAACAATAAGCTGGTAAGTCTGGAGTTGAAACTTCCTCTTGGATATTAATGAAAATAATTTTATTTGGAACTCTGCCCTGATCATTGAATCAAGATATGGTACACTAATGATTATTTGCTTTTTTTTTTTTTTTGAATTAACTTTAGTCATGTTTTTGCTTTGGAGATCACAAACGTGTAAACATTTGGTATAAAATATATTTGAGAGCATGTTGCTGTTTTGTAAATAGCTAAAAATGCTTTTTAAAAATACATGTGTCAAACATTCAGAAAAGAATTCAGAGAAGAAATTATGTAACTGACAGCTAATACAATCCAGCTTTGTTAAATCTGCACATTTTGCATTATTTGCTTCAGATTTTTTTTTTCACTATTACTAATTTTTTTTTTTTTTTTATTGAAGGGTAGTTGACACACAGTATTACATTACATTAGTTTCAGGTGTACAACACAGTGATTCAACATTTATACACATGATAATTCTAGGTACCAGCTATCACCATACCAAGTTGTTACAATATTTTGACTATATTCCTTATGCTATACATTACATCCCAGTTACTTATTTATTTTACAATTGGAAGTGTGTTTATATATATATATATATATATATTTGTGTGTGTGTGTGTGTGAGGGAATCTCTCATATTTATTGATCAAATAGTTGTTAACAACAATAAATTTCTGTATAGGGGGGTCAATACTCAATGCACAATCGTTAATCCACCCCGAGCCTAATTTTCATGAGTCTCCAATCTTCTGATGCATAACAAACAAATTCTTACATGGAGTACAAATTCTTACATAGTGAATAAGTTACAAGGTGAACAGTGCAAGGGCAGTCATCACAGAAGCTTTCGGTTTTGTTCATGCATTATGAACTATAAACAGTTCAAATATAAATATTCATTTGATTTTTAAACTTGATTTATATGTGGATACCACATTTCTCTATTATTATTATTTTTAATAAAATGCTGAAGTGGTAGGTAGATACGAGATAAAGGTAGAAAACAGAGTTTAGTGTTGTAAGAGAGCAAATGTAGATGATCAGGTGTGTGCCTGTAGACTATGTGTTGATCCGAGCTAGACGAGGGCAATAAAACATCCACATATGCAGAAGATTTCTCTCAGAACATGAGGGGGGAGGTTCTAAGCCTCACCTCTGCTGATCCCCATTTTCTCACCTGATGGCCCCCCTGCGACTGTGCCTGTCTTAGGTTGTTCCTCCCTTGAGGAATCTAACCCGTCTCTGGCTAACCAGTCATCTTCCGGGGCCATACAGGGAAATGTGAAGTTGGTAAGTGAGAGAGAAGCCTTATTGTTTGAAAAGGTTAGCTTTTTACTTCTTTGCAGATTTATGCCCTGTGGCTTCTATGCCCAGCATTTGTCTTGAGGTGTCTTTACCACTTGGAAGAATTATGATACTTGGTAAATTCGACATATGGCACGAGTTCTATTTAAAGGTTGTGATTAGGTAGGAAGAAGAAAAGCTATAGAAGTAGCAGGCAGAAGAAAACCTGGGAAGATTGATTATTTCTTTGACATATCTTCTTGTAGAGTAACTTCAGCATGGATAGGTTTTAAACTACTAATCAAATTGTGCACACACATTAACATAATAGGAATATAGTTACATAACCAAAGCAAACCTGTAATTACCAGCCATCTCCAGTGAAACCAAGAAAACCAGTTAGGCACCTTAGGCATTTGTGAAAACTTATCTATGATATGGTGGATATTGTCCAACTGAATTTGAACAGTCTGAGAGAATTCAGATAAATTAGAACAACCCATTCCTGGGGACTGTTCACATCCCATATGTTCTTTTAACATTAAATAGTCTGTGTTTGTAAGATTTTGGAGTGCTACAATTTGCACTTCTCCTAATTCTTGGTTGAGTTCCAACAGTATAGATCCAGTCCAATTTGTTGGTTTACTGTATGCACAGGCCAGCTTAGATATCTCCTTCATCATTCCCATGGCAAGTCCAGGAACTGGTGGGATGAGTGCATCTACAGCTGTAGCAGTGCGTGGATCTTTGTTGGGGTTTTTTTTTTTTTGCTGATCATCTTCTGTCATGAGTCTTCCCGAGAGTGCTGATGTTGGAAGTTCTTTTTCATATCGTACCTTAGTTCATTTTTGGGGTAGCCAAATTAGGCTTTGATCCTCTGTATAAACACAAACAGACCCTTTGCCTACACTTTTATATGCCCTTTATATCATTGTGTAGAACTCATTGGAGGTCACCACACAGGAACTGCTTTTTTTTTTTTTTTTTTATCATTAATCTACACTTACATGACGAATACTTTGTTTACTAGGCTCTCCCCTATACCAGGTCGCCCCTATATACTCCTTTACAGTCACTGTCCATCAGCATAGCAAACTGTTGTAGAATCACTACTTGTCTTCTCTGTGTTGTACAGCCCTCCCCTTTCTCCCACCCCACTATGGATGCTAATCTTAATACCCGTCTTTTTCTCCCCCCCTTATCCCTCCCTACCCACCCATCCTCCCCAGACCCTTTCCCTTTGGTACCTGTTAGTCCATTCTTGAGTTCTGTGATTCTGTTGCTGTTTTGTTCCTTCAGTTTTTCCTTTGTTCTTATATTCCACAGATGAGTGAAATCATTTGGTATTTCTCTTTCTCTGCTTGGCTTGTCTCACTGAGCATAATACCCTCCAGCTCCATCCATGTTGCTGCAAATGGTTGGATTTGCCCTTTTCTTATGGCTGAGTAGTATTCCATTGTGTATATGTACCACTTCTTCTTTATCCATTCATCTATAGATGGACATTTAGGTTGCTTCCAATTCTTGGCTACTGTAAATAGTGCTGCGATAAACATACGGGTACATTGGTCTTTCTCATACTTGATTGCTGCATTCTTAGGGTAAATTCCTAGGAGTGCAATTCCTGGGTCAAATGGTATGTCTGTTTTGAGCATTTTGATGTACCTCCATACTGCTTTCCACAATGGTTGAACAAGTTTACATTCCCACCAGCAGTGTAGGAGGGTTCCCCTTTCTCCACAGCCTCGCCAACATTTGTTGTTGTTTGTCTTTTGGATGGCAGCCATCCTTACTGGTGTGAGGTGATACCTCATTGTAGTTTTAACTTGCATTTCTCTGATAATTAGCGATGTGGAGCATCTTTTCATGTGTCTGTTGGCCATCTGTATTTCTTTTTTGGAGAACCATCTGTTCAGTTCCTCTGCCCATTTTTTAATTGGGTTATTTGTTTTTTGTTTGTTGAGGCGTGTGAGCTCTTTATATATTC
Source organism: Manis pentadactyla (assembly GCF_030020395.1). NCBI lineage: Eukaryota > Metazoa > Chordata > Mammalia > Pholidota > Manidae > Manis > Manis pentadactyla. The sequence continues at coordinate 62,679,569 of NC_080025.1, read as the reverse complement.
TGGACATCAAGCCTTTATCGGATGTGTCATTTTCAAATATATTCTCCCATACTCTAGGGTTCCTTTTTGTTCTATTGATGGTTTCTTTTGCTGTACAGAAGCTTTTCAGTTTAATATAGTCCCACTTGTTCATTTTTGCTGTTGTTTTCCTTGCCCGGGGAGATATGTTCAAGAAGAGGTCACTCATGTTTATGTCTAAGAGGTTTTTGCCTATGTTTTCTTCCAAGAGTTTAATGGTTTCATGACTTACATTCAGGTCTTTGATCCATTTTGAGTTTACTTTTGTATATGGGGTTAGACAATGGTCCAGTTTCATTCTCCTACATGTAGCTGTCCAGTTTTGCCAGCACCATCTGTTGAAGAGACTGTCATTTCGCCATTGTATGTCCATGGCTCCTTTATCAAATATTAATTGACCATATATGTCTGGGTTAATGTCTGGATTGTCTAGTCTGTTCCATTGGTCTGTGGCTCTGTTCTTGTGCCAGTACCAAATTGTCTTGATTACTATGGCTTTATAATAGAGCTTGAAGTTCGGGAGTGAGATCCCCCCTACTTTCTTCTTCTTTCTCAGGATTGCTTTGGCAACTCGGGGTCTTTGGTGGTTCCATATGAATTTTTGAATTATTTGTTCCAGTTCATTGAAGAATGTTGCTGGTAGTTTCATAGGGATTGCATCAAATCTGTATATTGCTTTGGGCAGGATGGCCATTTTGACGATATTAATTCTTCCTAGCCATTAGCATGGGATGCATTTCCATCTGTTAGTGTCCCCTTTAATTTCTTTTAAGAGTGACTTGTAGTTTTCAGAATATAAGTTGTCCACTTCTTTGGTTAGGTTCATTCCTAGGTATTTTATTTTTTTTGATGCAATTGTGAATGGAGTTGTTTTCCTGATTTCTCTTTCTGTTGGTTCATTGTTAGTATATAGGAAAGCCACAAATTTCTGTGTGTTGATTTTTTTATATCCTGCAACTTTGCTGTATTCCGATATCAGTTCTAGTAGTTTTGGGGTGGAGTCTTTAGGGTTTTTTATGTACAGTATCATGTCATCTGCAAATAGTGACAGTTTAACTTCTTCTTTACCAATCTGGATTCCTTGTATTTTTTTGTTTTGTCTGATTGCCATGGCTAGAACATCCAGTAATATGTTAAATAACAGTGGAGAGAGTGGGCATCCCTGTCTAGTTCCCTATCTCAGAGGAGAAGCTTTCAGATTCTTGCTGTTCAGTATAATGTTGGCTGTGGGTTTATCATATATGGCCTTTATTATGTTGAGGTACTTGCCCTCTATTCCCATTTTGCTGAGAGTTTTTATCATGAATGGATGTTGAACTTTGTCAAATGCTTTTTCAGCATCTATGGAGATGATCATGTGGTTTTTGTCTTTCTTTTTCTTGATGTGGTGGATGATATTGATGGACTTTCGAATGTTGTGCCATCCTTGCATCCCTGAGATGAATCCCACTTGGTCATGGTGTACGATCGTTTTGATGTATTTTTGAATTCGGTTTGCTAATATTTTGTTGAGTATTTTTGCGTCTACGTTCATCAGGGATATTGGTCTGTAGTTTTCTTTTTTGGTGATGTCTTTGCCTGGTTTTGGTATTAGGGTGATGTTAGCTTCATAGAATGAGTTTGGGAGTATCCCCTCCTCTTCTATTTCTTGGAAAACTTTAAGGAGAATGGGTATTATGTCTTCCCTGTATGTCTGATAAAACTCCGAGGTAAATCCATCTGGCCCGGGGGTTTTGTTCTTTGGTAGTTTTTTGATTACCGCTTCAATTTCGTTGCTGGTAATTGGTCTGTTTAGATTTTCTGTTTCTTTTTGGGTCAGTGTTGGAAGGTTTTATTTTTCTAGGAAGTTGTCCATTTCTCCTAGGTTTCCCAGCTTGTTAGCATATAGGTTTTCATAGTATTCTCTAATAATTCTTTGTATTTCTGCGGGGTCCGTCGTGATTTTTCCTTTCTCATTTCTGATACTGTTGATTTGTGTTGACTCTCTTTTCCTCTTAATAAGTCTGGCTAGAGGCTTATCTATTTTATTTATTTTCTCAAAGAACCAGCTCTTGGTTTCATTGATTTTTGCTATTGTTTTATTCTTCTCAATTTTATTTATTTCTTCTCTGATCTTTATTATGTCCCTCCTTCTGCTGACCTTAGGCCTCATCTGTTCTTCTTTTTCCAATTTCGATAATTGTGACATTAGACCGTTCATTTGGGCTTGTTCTTCCTTTTTTAAATATGCTTGGATTGCTATATACTTTCCTCTTAAGACTGCTTTTGCTGTGTCCCACAGAAGTTGGGGTTTAGTGTTGTTGTTGTCATTTGTTTCCATATATTGCTGGATCTCTATTTTGATTTGGTCATTGATCCTTTGATTATTTAGGAGCGTGTTGTTTAGCCTCCATGTGTTTGTGAGCCTTTTTGCTTTCTTTGAACAGTTTATTTCTAGTTTAATGCCTTTGTGGTCTGAAAAGTTGGTTGGTAGGGTTTCAATCTTTTGGAATTTACTGAGGCTCTTTTTGTGGCCTAGTATGTGGTCTATTCTGGGGAATGTTCCATGTGCACTTGAGAAGAATGTGTATCCTGTTGCTTTTGGATGTAGAGTTCTGTAGATGTCTATTAGGTCCATCTGTTCTAGTGTGTTGTTCAGTGCCTCTGTGTCCTTACTTATTTTCTGTCTGGTGAATCTGTCCTTTGGAGTGAGTGGTGTGTTGAAGTCTCCTAGAATGAATGCATTGCATTCTATTTCCTCCTTTAGTTCTATTAATATTTGTTTCAGGTATGTTGGTGCTCCTGTATTGGGTGCATATGTATTTATAATGGTTATATCCTCTTGATGGACTGAGCCCTTTATCATTATGTAATGTCCTTCTTTGTCTTTTGTTACTTTGTTTATTTTGAAGTCTGTTTTGTCTGATACCGGAATTGCAACACCTGCTTTCTTGTCTCTGTTGTTCGCTTGAAATATCTTTTTCCATCCCTTGACTTTAAGTCTGTGCGCGTCTTTGGGTTTGAGGTGAGTCTCTTGTAAGCAGCATATGGATGGATCTTTCTTTTTTATCCATTCTATTACTCTGTGTCTTTTGATTGGTGCATTCAGTCCATTTACATTTAGGGTGATTATTGAAAGGTATGAATTTATTGCCATTGCAGGCTTTAAGTTTGTGGTTACCAAAGGTTTAGGGTTAGCTTCTTTACTATCTTACTGTCTAACTTAACTCACTTGTTGAGCTATTATAAACACAGTCTGATGATTCTTTTTTTCTCTCCCTTCTTATTCCTCCTCCTCCCTTCTTCATATGTTGGGTGTTTTGTTGTGTGCTCTTTTTAGGAGTGCTCCCATCTAGAGCAGTCCCTGTAGGATGCCCTGTAGAGGTGGTTTGTGGGAGGCAAATTCCCTCAACTTTTGCTTGTCTGGGAATTGTTTAATCCCTCCTTCATATTTAAATGATATTCGTGCTGGATACAGTAGTCTTGGTTCAAGGCCCTTCTGTTTCATTGCATTAAGTATATCATGCCATTCTCTTCTGGCCTATAGGGTTTCTGTTGAGAAGTCTGATGATAGCCTGATGGGTTTTCCTTTGTAGGTAACCTTTTCTTTCTCTCTGGCTGCCTTTAATACTTTGTCCTTGTCTTTGATCTTCGCCATTTTAATTATTATGTGTCTTGGTGTTGCCCTCCTTGGATCCCTTGTCATGGGAGTTCTGTGTACCTCTGTGTTCTGAGAGGCCATTTCTTCCCCTAGTTTGGGGAAGTTTTCAGCAATTATTTCTTCAAAGACATTTTCTATCCCCTTTTCTCTCTCTACTTCTTCTGGAATACCTATAATTCGTATATTGTTCCTTTTCGTTTGGTCACTCAGCTCTCTTAAAATTCTTTCATTCCTGGAGATCCTTTTATCTCTCTCTGCATCAGCTTCTCTGCGTTCCTGTTCTCTGTTTTCTAGTCCATTAATGGTCTCTTGCATCTCGTCCATTCTGTTTTGAAGTCCTTCCAGAGCTTGTTTTATTTCTGAATTCTCCTTCCTTAGTTCTTGCATATTTCTCTGCAAGTCCATCAGCATGGTTATGACTTTTGTTTTGAATTCTTTTTCAGGAAGACTGGCTAAATATATCTCCCCAGATTCCTTCTCAGGGGAAGATGTAGCAGATGCCGAAGCTGTCTGGGTTAGTCTTGTCTGGATCATATTTTTTTGCCTTTTCATGTTGACAGGTGCTATTGACTGTCAGCTGGGAGGGCCAAACTTTTCACTTGCTATTGGTCTTTCTTTACTGGGACAACTGCGACCCCTAGTGGCTTGTGTTGGGTAATTGCGTGTAGACTGGTTCTTTGTGTCTTGCCTGGCCGGAAGGGAGAAATTTCCCTTTCTGTGGGCGGAGTTTGTCTCAGGCTGCTTCTCTGCTTTCGCAGCGCCCGGAGGGGTAATGGATGGGGGGCTGCTTGACTGTTTACCTCCGTGAGGGGTCTCAGAGCTGTTGCCCAAGGGGTTAGTGCGCCCGGTTTTCCCTGTAATTTCCAGCTGCTGTACTCTGACCTGGGTTGTTTCCGTCAAGCTGTTAAGTCCCTGTCCCTTTAAGACTTTCAAAATGCCCCTGCTTTTCTTTGTCACAGGGGCATCAGCTTCGGCACCCGCTCAGAGGTCTTACTGCCCTGGCCCCCTGGGCACGTACTGTGTCTGCGCTCTGGCCCGGATGGCTGGGGCTGGGTGTTCAGCAGCCCTGTGCTCCGTCTGCCTCCTGCTCTGCCTATTCTTCTCCCGCCGGGAGCTGGGGGGAGGGGCGCTCGGGTCCCGCCGGGCCGGGGCTTGTATCTTACCCCTTTCACCAGGCGCTGGGTTCTCGCTGGTGTAGCTGCAGTCTGGCCACTGTCCTGTGTCTTCTGGTCTCTCTTTCAGGGCTAGTTGTGTTTGTTGTATTTTCAAAAGTATATATGTTTTTTCGGAGGAGATTCCCACTGTCCTACTCACGCCGCCATGTTGGCTCCGCCTCTGATTATTTGCTTTTGAACGAAGAAACTATAAACATAGGCCTGAAGGAAAATTAGTATAACAATGGTGCACATCATTATTTTTGGAGGTAATGAGGGATAGAGGAGAGAAACGAAGGGGTTAAGAAATGACCTGGAGATGAAGTAGGAGATGCTATATTAATGTAATATTATGTTGTATTAAAGTGGGATCATGCGAAGTCCACCTTGCCTGAAGGAAAGGTGGAATTGAGGGATTTAGGGTCTGTGGTAATGGTGAATGAGACAACTAAAAAAAGGCTTATAGACAGTTGAAAGAAACAGGAAGTTTGGTAAATCCTTTCTACTAGTTGTTTTTTATTGGAAAACCTAGAAATATTCAGAAACTGATTAAAGCATGGGAACCTGAATTTGTATTGATGCTGTAACTAAACCTAAGGACTTCATAACAACAATATACCAGAGATGAAAGGTTTATTAATAGTACCTGGACAATACATTCTAGATTTTTAAGAGAACATTCTATAATGTTGATGACAGTTCATAATCTGAAGTTCAGATTGTAGATCCTGAGAGATCTCCTCAAAGTTATGCTGTTTTGACTTTTAGTGCTCAAGTCATTGATCATGAGGTCAGGATTACCCTGATTTTCACTGACTTTTTATATCTTAAGACTTTACATGACTTCTTATATTCTAGTTTAGTTTTTTTAAGCACACTGTGTGTGCATAAACAGGGTACAATTGTAAGTAGCATGGTCCCAGAGGAGAGAAACAACATTTCATAGTCCTATTAATAGAGCAGAGAAGTTAGTATTTTTGAGGAGCTTATGGACTTTAAAAATATATTTCCCTATTTGGAGATTTGAAAATAGGTATGCAGAGATTAAATGACTTGGAAAAATGACTATGCGAGTCAGTGACAAAACTAGAACTCAACCCCCAATGTTTAGAATCCTACATACAGTGTAAAAGCTACTACATAAAAGACCACACCTTTTCTCTACATTGGCAAATAAGAATTGCATTAAACCAGCTAATGTAATTGGCTTTCATTGTCAAAAGTCAAATTCTTGAACAAATCAAATGATCTATCAAAGACCTGGCCAAAATCTTCTAAAAATAGCTTCCAGAACTGTAGGTGATGTCAAATGTATTCCAGGAGACTTGAAGCTTATCAGTTGTGTTTGCCTTTAGACAGCTGCTTGCTTCCAAGCAGCAGAGTATCAGAGGGGCATTTAAGCAAGCCACGCACTGCGTAAGGTTCATTCACATTACCAAAATTCAGGGTTCACTGTCATCTTCACATCATTTCCATTAACTTTCTGAAAATGTTGTTAATAAGACCCATGCTCACTCTGACTGCAGGTTCCATGTAATAATTGAGATTAAACATTAGGTTATACATTTGGTCTTTTTTTTTGGTTCATTTGTTTAAACTGTTATACTGTGGAAATAGCTGTTATATCCAGGCAATAATGTGACTCTTGTTTATTGATGTAGAATTATAACAAAGAACTAAACATATATCTTAATCTACTCACCAGATTTCTCCTTGTTTCCTGATAATCTTCCTTAGCTATAGATACCACTCCTGCTACCAAACGTAATTCTCCCACCTGTTTCACAGTGCTTGGAATGGAGCAGGGGTTCAGTAAGTGACAGTTCCTAGGGAGTTCAGATACCAGAGTGGGGTCATGCAAACTGGGTTTGAGTTCTAGCTCTTTTGTGAACATTCTGCATCCAAGTCTAATCCCTCTGAGTCCCAATTTACTAATCTGTGAAATAGAAATTATATCATCTTTGTGGAGTTTTGTAGGAGAAAATGTATAGAATCTCTTTGCATAGTACATAGTGATGAACAAGTGGCAAATAAATGGTAGTAATTGAAGTATCAACTATTAGGATTACTCTCTTAGGTGATCAGAAGCAGTAGGAACTTGAGTTAGGAATGTGTATTCATTTACTAGGGGCTGCCACAATAAAATTCCACAGACCGGGTGGCTTAAACAAGAGAAACGTATTTCCTCACAATTCTGGAGGCTGTCTGCCCAAGATCAAGATATAAGCAGGGTCATTTTCTTCTGAGGTCTCTCTCCTCGGCTTATAGATGGCAGTGTTCTTACTGTGTCTCCACATGGTTGTGACTCTGCTCACACATCCCTGACCCTCTCTTCTTCTTATAAGGGCACTAGTCATAATGGATTATGGCTCCATTTTTATGACCTCATTTAATCTTAATTGCCTCTTTAAATGCCCTATCTCCAAACACAGTCGAATTGGGGTTTAGAGCTTTGATAAATAAAATTGGAAGGGATGCAATTCAGTCCATAACAGGATATCACTGTGAAATAATTCTTTTGTTGTTTGAAACAGGATAGAGGGCTTTGCGTGAAGTATGCATTGCTTTCTTGCAGCACTCTTGCACTCATACTAAAGGAATTTTGTGAAACAAATTGTCTCAACTTTACCTTGAAATAGACTTAGGGACTATAATGTTAAGTGGTTCAAGTCCATTGGAAAGAAAAGGAATGCAATTTTAAAGAAAAGGTTCTTAAATGTTGAGTGTAAGAGTCAAATGGGTAGCTTATTTATAAGGCATAATCTTGGGTCACTTCCAGAGAATCTGATTTATTGAGTCTGATTTGTTTCTATATCAGCTTTCTATGACTACTATGAAAAAATCACCACAAACTTAGTGACTTAAAATGACACAAATTTATGATCTTGCAGTTCTGGGGGTCAGAAGAGTGAAAAGGATCATGTGGGCTGGAACCGAGATGTCAGCAGAGGCCTCCCCCTGGAGACTGCAGAGGAGAATCATTTCCTTGCCTTTCCCAGCTTCTAGAAGCCACCTGCAGTCTTTGGCTCTTGCTCCTTTGATCCATCCTCAAAACAAATCACTCCAACCTCTGCTTATGTCATCATATCTCCTGAATTCACTCTCTTGTAAGGATTCTGTGATTACAATGGGCCTACCCAGAAAATCCAGCATAATCTTCCCTTCTCTCTATCCTTCATTTAATCACAGCTGCCATGCCCCTTCTAGCATGTAAATTCACATATTCACAGGTTCCCGTAATTAGAACATGGATGTATTTGGTAGGTCATTATTCTTTCTACCACAGGGTCTAAGAATGTGTATTTTATGTGAGTAACCTAACTGATTTTACTGCTAGTGGACACCTAGGAGGACTGCAGAAGGTATCACAGAGTCATCAAGGATGCTGAGGAGGTGGTATGGGCTGAGGCAGGACAAGTGTTTCACCTCTTCCCTATTCAGTATATTACTCCTGCCTGTGTACATACATGGTAAGGCAATATGGCATGAAGGACACAAAGGCTAAACTTTTCCTTTTCACTCAATTACCTTCATTGCCAACCTTAGTATAAAAGGAGTAAATGAGTAGCATCATAGAACAAAATGTGACTCTTAGAATTATTTGCTCAAACTACTTTAGAAAATCCAAAGGGTAAGAGCTCAGTCTATTTAAGGGTATCCCAGAAGAGGTAATATTTGAGCAGGTGGCAGGATTTATTTAAAAGAAATTCTTCCCTGGGCTAAAAGAATGCATTGACTAAAAGCTGAGAACAGGCAAACAACGGGTCATTTCAGCTCCTGTGGGAGCTGAGGTGCTGGTCCTTCCGTGTTCACCGCAGGTCGCTTACCTTCCTTCATATACCCTAGCTCCTCTCAACAACCCATGCAAAATGCTGGCAAATGAGCATCATAGAAATAGGGTAGCTTGTCTAACAGCTCTTGGTTTGTCAGGGAGAGTGTCTGGATTAGAACCCAGGTTTCTTGACCCTGGGTGGGTGGTCCCAGACTGCCTACAAAGACCTCCTACAAAGCCATAACAGAGAGTCTTCTTCAGCTGAGGAAGGAAGGAAAGGATGAGGGCAGGAAGGCAACAATAAAAGAAGCACAGGAGGACTCTGGGCCCTAATTCATCATTTTGTCTAAAAAAATTCTTCTATCCCATAAGCAAATTACTCTTTAACTAGTATGTGCTAATAAATATTTTATTGGCATTATGTGTGAGTTTGTGTTGCTTCTGCATATCCAGTGATTACATGTCTCTTGAGGACCTTTTCTTTAGATATGAAGGCTGCAAAAAGCTAAGAAAAAAATCAGTGTATTTCCATTTGTAACATACCTTCTACTCTATTACAAGTCATCAGAAAATTGATATTGGTTTCAAAATGATACTGGGATAATCCCTTCAAAAACCAGACCAATTTCCCTGATACTGTTTTCTTTCTACAGTTTTTTACTGTCTTGTTCAACTATACCTAGAATAATGCTGACAACCTTAAGACACTTTATACATAGATCTCATCTGTAGTTAAAATTGCCTAATATTTTGGTGATGGTGAGCTTTTAGATGCTGGTCAGACAGACCATTTATCCAAATAGAAGAATTATCAAAATTATTGTAAGAAAATTATGTCACCCTTCGAGATCCATCCTTACTTACTCCCCCTGTCCCCCACCAACATTATCCCTCCCAAACGTATTTATACTGTGTGTTTTAGTATCCCAAGTCCTGGCTTATTCAACCCTCTATTTATTACACAAATGGTGCATTGTATCTATTCTCTGAGGACCATCCATGTCAAATCCTTATGTTGAAATGTTTACAAACATTTCTTCATACTTGGCATCTAATTTAACTCAGCTTCAGATATCCTATCACTTTCTACTTGTTTGCTTTATTTAAATCTTACTATTGATGATTGCATAACACTTTGAAAACAATGGAAACAGAACTAACTCACTGGTTATCTTCAATTTTGTTGTCATAATAGGATTTTATAATAATTGGAAGGAAGAGAACATTTGTTTTTTCTTACTTACACATGTGCAACATGCAGAACATGGGTGAGGGACTGTTTGAAGGTTTCATGTACAATCACAGTTAGGTTTTCAGCTGAGACAAATTTTACCAACTTCCTAAAAGATATCTAAGCTAAAATGGGAAACAGGAGCAAGCAAAACCCACACCGTCTTTAAGTTCCTAAACGAAGCTAAACAGTGTAGCAAATTCAGGAACAAAAAATGTTCTGTGAAAGTGGAAAATTGATTCATTATTACTAAAGAGGGTTTAATGAGAAATCTGTGGACAAAATCTCAGAGGCCTATAAAAGGTATTTTTTAATTATCTCTTTTTTACTTTCCTTATCGTATCAACTAATAACTGAGCATTGCACTATAACTTCAGTTTGCCTTCTGTATTTTGATTCACGAAAATGTAGGTCCTACCAGACCTCTAAAAAAAAAATCAGTGTTGCATTTTTTTAGTATGTTTGTTTAGTGTATCTGGCTTGCTGGTTAGGTTGGGATTTCCAATGTAAAAACAACAGAAGTCATCATTTATTCTCTAAATCAGCTACTTTTACCAGTTTTGGGAACACGTTTTTTTTGTGTGGTGAGAATTTACAATTGAAAATCTTAATAGACTAAGATTTAATTTTTTTTTTAATTTAATCAGTTGAGATTTTGATTTAACATGTATATCCTATAGCACAGAAGAGCTATGTACTGCTATGACTTGGGTCAAGAGGAAAAGCAGGGGTGACATAATATATGAATTATACAATTGATACAGTGGAAAAGCAGATGATGTTATGAGGCCCCTTAAGGAAAAAAGTTTCCAAATTATTGAGAAAGTGGGGATGGATAATGATATAATAATTGTCATAGGGTTTCCAGAGGTTTAGGATGGGACACACAGAGGAACCTATCTATAGCGATTAGTTAGAAGTTAGATTTGGGGCCAGTATGCTGCCTGAATCCCATATGAGTTTGTGCCAACCTTAAAGATTAGTAGTAATAGTAATTATAATAGTAATTCTATAATTAAAAATAAACAATTACATGCTTTTCATCTTTATTTTTGGTATCATACTTGGACATATAGTGGATTTCAGTAGACTCTTAATTAAAATGGGTTAAATGTGAAAAAAATATTGGTACTGATCACAATGGTTATATATCAATACAGAATACAAATACATATTTATATTAAAAGGGTCAGTGCAAGTGATCCAACTTCAGCAAGATATTACCATTTACCACATTAAATCAATATTCTTAACTTGAAATTTATTGTTTTAATGTTTTAATTTACCTTTTTGTGGTTTGTACTCATAGCAGTTGTATAAAAGCTAGAAGGAAAAGGAATTACTATCTGGTGTTACATTTGCCTAAATTTAAGTGGCATTATAATAAATAAACAAGTGAGCACTAGGGACTGGAGAGCATTTTTCTATTTGAAAGGATCTGCCTGTTACTCGAGTTTGAAAAACACTGGCTGTAGATATTTCAGAAATGAACAGAATTTTAACTAGATTTTCATTGAAGTTAAATATCCAATTTAAATTTAAAATGTTTGAAAAAATCAGTAATTCCTGCAAATATGTCCTCAGGGCATGCAAAATTAAAACAACAATAAGATACCCTTAATCCAGAACACCACCAACACCAAATGCTGGTGGAGACTGTGGAGCGTAAGGAACTTCCGGACTGCTGACTGAAATGCAAAATAACACAGCCCTTTTGGGAAACAGTTTGGCAGTTTCTTACAAACCTAAACGTACTCTTAACATATGATCCAACAATCACACTCCTTGATATTTACTCAAATGAATTGAAAACTTATGTTCCCACGGTAACTTGCACACAGATGTTTGTAGTAGCTTTATTCATAATTGCCAAAATTTGGAGGCAACTGAGATGTCCTTCAGTAGGTAAATGGATTAATATACTGTGGTACATCCAGACAATAATATTCAGTGCTAAAAAGAAATGAGCTATCAAGGCATGATAAGACATGGAGGAACCTTAAATGCATTTACTAAGTGAGAGAAGCCAATCTGAAGAGGCTACATACTGTATGATTCCATCTTGATGACAATCTGGAAACTTCAAAACTATGGTGACAATAAAAAGATAAGTGATTGCCAGGGATTGTGGGGGAAGAGATAAATAGGCAAAGTATACACGATTTTTAGGGCAGTGAAAATGTCTTATAAAATATAAAATACTTCATAAGATATAATGATAGATATATATGACCAATGTCATTATACGTTGGTCCACATTCAGAATGTACAGTGATACTGAACCCCAATACAAACTATGGAGTTGGGTGATTATGATGTGCCTATATAAGTTCATTCTTAGTAAAGAATGTACAGTTTTAGTGGTGATATTGCAATGAAAGAGTCTATGCATGTGTAGGAGTAGGAGGCATATGGGAAATCTCTGTACCTTCCTCTCAATGTTGTTGTAAATCTAAAACTGCTCTTAAAAAAAATGGCTCTAATATCTCTCACCCTGACTGATTCTCAGTTTCCTCATTTGTAAAATGCAAATAATAATATTTAAACTTCTTATGGAAATGGTTGAAAGGAATATCACATGAACTAACAAATGCCAGTGTACTTAATAAAGAATGAAGCATATTCTAGATATACAGAATTTATAATATCCTCTGACTTCATCACTCAAAAATGAAGGAGATTTGTGTGAAGTCATTTATATCTTCCTCTCCAGTCCTTCTTGGGAGTATAGTATACTGTTTACAGAGTATGGATGAAATCTGTGTTAATTCACTCATGCTTATCCTTCATTCTCATAGCACTATAAATCAGATGAGTCAGCCCAGAATAGAAGAGTTGGGAGGAGGAGAAATATGAATAGCAGTGATCTGGGAATTAGAAGATGTAAGACTCTGCTTTTTGGAAATCCTCTAACCTTACTTCCATCTGAACTACTTCCTCTATGACCTTTTATCTTTCCCCTGATATACTAAATTCCTCTTCCCACCTCACCTTTCCTACATCTCTAATTATCAGTTATCACCTTGCATTGTAACTAGCCTAGCACCTAATCCATGATCTTCATCACTATTCCTTCTATGAACGTATTTGGAATGAATGAATGAATATTTCAGGACTAGCACTATAGCAAAGGATAACCAAGTTACCTTTAGCTTGGATAAGTTAATTAACTTCTGTGACCTTCTCTTTCCTTTACTTTTTAGCGTTATTTTGAAAATATCATGGAAAACACAGTCTCCAACACATTGTGAATAAAAGTTGTGGGTAAAAATTAGTTAATGATAGCAACTTTGGAAAACTTCACACTCTTTAAATCCTCATAATTTATTATGATGGAAGTGACAGATTAGTGATGAAGCCAGGATGTCTGATCTAAAGTCTGCAGTCCCCTGAACTGCCTTTCAGTTATCATTCATATTATTACTATACCCCTACCTGCATTGGGCACAATCAACCCAGAGTGCCCATATGCAAACTAGGAAACAGCTTCCTTTCTTAAAGACACTTGATTCTCAAACTGGAAAATTATCAGAATGATATACAAAACCGTGATGTCTGTGATGTGAATGGGGCCTCCTTAGCTGAGGAATCCCTGTTCAATGCACAAAGTACATAATCAGTTGTAGTTTCACTGTACTTGCAAAAGAGAAGGCTGAACAATTCTTGTTCTTCAGGTTTCTTATAAAATATCCTTATTAGGAATAGTTACCAGGGAAAGGCAAAAATTATTAATAACATTCATAAGCCTATTGAAAACATTTCTTTCACCTAAAAAATCTCCACAAGTATATAACTGTAAGACTAATTCTAAAATGAGTACAAATGTGTAAATTGCATGATTATGGCAGACATTTGTCAGCTAATTTGGCAATGAAACTAGCCCAGTGCAGCTTTACAAGAAATGTGCAGCATTTCATTGCTGACACTCACAAGATTTTCATTTCACACCTTTATCTTTTTGCTCTGAGGCCTTCTTTATTATTATGACTAAGTGCACATTGCCACTGCTTTCTGAATTTTTCATTCAGTGCTGTGATATCTTTGGTCTTTTACTGGTCTGTCATTCTGCTTCTTTAAAGTTCTTCGACCTACTCTGCTAAAGCAGTGGGACTTATGTTTTGCAAGCATCATATTTAAAGCCTCGTTGTGGAAATGGCTACTGTTATAATGGACTCTTAACTGCTTTGTGTCACTACTAAAGAACCTTAAACTAGCTCATTCTAGGGGTCAGCTGTGGCAGAAATCATTGCAATTCATGATAGGTCACTATGTTGTGTAAATAAGAGATTAAGAATAAATGTAGACAGGTTTAATAGTCCTGAAAGTTGTATTAAGTTTCTAAGCAGAATGTTAAAAAATGTATGGTTTGTTAAAAAGACTTGGGATACTATATTTGACATTATGCGTGAATGTACTGATACATAAGTATTAGCTTTAAATGCAGTGATAAATAAAACTGAATGAATTTCCTTTATTATGTATGACATTTTTCTTAACAGCCAAAGTTTAATGAATATGTTCTTGTATTTACAAAGCGAGGAAGAATAGTATAATAATGAAAACAAAGTGCTATTTCAGCTTGTTCTTTGAAGACTTTCACTGATACATAATGTGATCCCACTCATATTAGATAAGGATGATGGCTAAAGTTAGCTGAAATAAAAGAAAATCAGGGTCACAATCATAGCAACACTGCATTTTAGGAATTAGAATATTTTTTCAAAATAAAATGTATGCTTTTAAAAAGTTAACATTCAAATGAGTTAAAGTGGTATAGCTTGGCCCAAAATATAATTTATAATGTCATTATCTGAAGTACAAATAGTACTCAGATGCTTAGAGTACTTAGATACTTAGATATACTTTTCAAGATGTTGGGTAATTGAGATTTTATACCCCTCACCCTTCCCACCCACCCACTCCATGGTAACCAACGGTCACTTCTCAGTGTCTCTGAGTCTACTGCAATTTTATCCATTTTGTTTTGTTTTGTTTTTAGATTCCATAAAAATGTATAATCATATGGTATTTGTCTTTCTCCACCTGGCTTATTTCATTGAGCATAATTCCCTGTAGGTGCAACATGGAGAATATAGTCAATGGTTCTGTAACATTTTTCTATGCTGACAGATAGTAACTGTACTAGTTGGGTAAGGATTTAATAAGGTGTGTAACTGTTGAACCACTGTGTTGTGTATTTGAAACCAATATAATAATGTGTATCAACTGTACTTCAATAAAAAAAGGGATGTGAGGTAAGAAATTTACAGCACAAGGAAGTTATCAGTAAAAACTAAAATGGCGCAGAATGTGCTAAAATCCTTTAGTATGTGAATCCTGGAACTTAAGAGTGAAGGAAGGAGAGAGATTAGTTAATTAAGTTAAGGGAAAATTAGAAAATGAGTGTAACTGATATTTAGACAGAAAAGAGAAGTGAGATAAGAGTTTTCAGAAAGAGGAGGTGATTTAGTTAAGTTCTTTTTACATAGGTACTATGAATAAAACCCAACTCAAACTAGGCTACTAAAAATGTAACAAAGAATTTGTAAGCCTCTCCCTTCAGGCATCCCTAGATCTGTGACTAACACTTTTCATGAAATTCTGTCACTTTTAGTCCATTTCTCTTGGCTCTTTCTTTCTCTTATATTGTTTTCCTTATTCAACCATACTGTATATTAGTAGCAGAAAGCCTAAATACTGAGAACCACAGACTCCTATTAACAAAAAGGATAACGTAACCTTTGCTGTGGTGCCAACCCAGAAGACATGGGGAAGTCTTCTTTAATAACAGCATTAACTAAAGATTATCCCCATTATGTAAAATGTATGATCATTTGTGGCTTGGGGTCATTTTGGAGCACACATTTTGATTCACAGTCACATGAGGACCATATGAAATGGGCAAGAGCTCTCCAAAGAGATAAAATGAATGAGGGTCAGAAAGCATTGTATAGGGAAGCAAAATTGTATGTACCAACAAGGGTGGAGACCTCTCTGATGTGTATCTTTCAGTACCTGTAAGTTCTGACAATAGACATCGGTGGCAGTTTTCATATGTAAAATGTTTTGTCCAGTAGTCAACAGTGTTAGTTTCCAATAACTTTTTTAAAAATAAACTTTATCGCATTAAGAGCACTTAGCATGGTATCTACCTTCTTGAATGTTTAAGTGTAACATACAGCATTGTTAATTATAGGCACAATGTTATACAGCAGATCTCTACACCTTATTTATTCATGTTGCATATTTGAAACTTTATACCACTTGATTAGCAACTCCCCATTTCCCCTGCCCTTGGCAAGTTTACACTTTCTTTTGCCCAGTGACAGTTAAAACTTCTGTGACTTCTGTGGTTCATAAAGACCAAGGTACTTTTGTAGCACCATGGTTAACAGCATTAACTGAAGAATTAGTTAAGACCTAAGTTCAGGCCTTGATCGCCCTCATCTGGCTCTGTGACCTTGGTTAAAATAATTAATTCTGTAATCCTTAGTTTTTTCATCTGTGAATTGAGAATAATTTCTATCCTTTAGTTTATGAGAAATAAAATTTTTTAAAGTATGTGAAGCACAGTATAGGCACATATCTGTTTAATAATTGATAGGCATTTTAATTACCAATTTGTTTCCCTCCTTCAAACCAGTTTCCTGCAAATCACTAAAGAAACGCTATTTTAGGAATAGATTTATCAAAAGGCCTCATGGGATATCTGGCCTTTCTGTATTTTGCCTAAAAGATTTCCACATTTGTTCTCTGATATCTAGAATTCCTTTTTTAAGAGATAAATACTTTCCTTCCAATTTTAGAAATGAAAATATTAAAATGCAAACATTATAGAAAAACACTCCCAGGCTAACATAATGCTAATAAAATAATGTACAAGAATAGACAGCTCATTAACTGTTTCCTCATTTTCAAAGATTTCCAGGGCAGTTGAAGGATAAGAGGGTCACCAGGTGGAAATGAGAATCAGAAAAAAGAGTCAAGTGAGTAGATACAAATATGATTTTTAGCCTAAAAAATTTTTAGCCTAAAAAATTAGCACCAGCAGATAGATGCAAGACTATTGGGAAAAGGAGGTAGGTTTTAGGTTCAGATGAATTAATGTGTATGTATTTGCTGTACAATAGCCAGAGTTTCCCAGTGGAATTTGCCCACATGGATGGTGCACAGGGGAAAAACATAAATGTGGAGATTATTGTCTTTGAAATTATGCTTAGGACCAAAGAATGCAATGGGAGTGTGTCCAAAGAATGAATTAAAAAAAGATAAAAGAAGATAAAGAAAAGTGAGTTTGAACAGGGAAATGAGACAACGGTCATGCCACTCTAAAAATCTACTTAGCTGGAGAAAAAGGCCCAGCTTATACTTTCACTTACTCTATAGGCTATTCTTCCTCCTTTCCCCCCTCTCGTTTACCAATTAAGCAACTTTGTAACCAGGACAGAAGATAAACCTCCAAGGTGTAAATGAAGCCATGTGGATAAAGAATGCCAAGATCCAGACCAACACAGTCCCCTAAATGACCCTATTCGCAAGACAAAACTTCAAAGGAATTATGAATCCCTGATACATCATGCCTTCTGCTGATCCCTATTCGAAAAGCCCTATAAAACTCGAAGCCCTAAACTCTTAGGAGCTCCTCTTCTCTGAGGTTGCCTGCACACCCTTTTCTCTGAGTGTGTACTTTATTCTCACTGCTCAATTTACTGCATTTTGTCTCTGCTCTTCCAGTGGTAAGTGTCTTTGCCACTTTTCTATTTCATTCTATTTCCCAGTCTTAACACATGTCTTCATTTTGTCTCTGTTCTACTCCAGGTAAGTAGGGAGGGGCTACTGAGAGCTCTGATTTGGGCTTGCAAGCGTCCACCTCCTGGGTCATCCAAACAGGACTGTGACTGTACAGTCATGCTCTTTTGTAGCCTGCTAAAAATCTCCTTTGTTTGCCTTTGGAAAGTTCTCATTCCATCCAGTGCTCTGTGGGTCCCCCAAATCCTGGGGTGGTGGGGGCTTAGTTCCCATGCCAGGCAGATCCAAGTGGACGCTGGATGCCAAGTGACACTGGCTTTAGGAGTTGGCAAGGGATCTGCCCTATGCTGAGCAGGACTTCAATGAACTTGTCTTTCCTCCCTCTGCTCTTTCTTGTTGTCTGCTGCCTGCAAGACAGCTACCATTCCCTGCTACTCTCACTTTAATTAATGCCTTCATTAAATAAATTACACTCTTCTGACCTGCTCCAGAACTTTCTCATTCAGAATCAAGAACCCTCCCGCATCCAGGTTGATGTTTCACCTGGTGCACAGGGACAGGCCTCCCCAAATGAAGCTGCCTGTCAACAAAAGGACCAAACACTGAATTTTAACTCAACCTCTTACTAGGGGCCAGAAGAGAATGCAGAACCATGTAAAGGCATGCAAATCTGAAGAGAGGTTTTCTAAGAAGCATGCACTCTCCTAAGTTCACTGAATGGACTGTTCTTGGAGCCAGAATCAGTTTAGCTTCTCTCCATGTTAGGGATCTATATTTCATTCTAATTTTGCTTATAACTTTTATAGGTCAGGTTCTGGAGGCCAATTATATTATTAGCTAGTATGTAATAAACTATTCTCAGTTCTTTTACATTCCTTCTATCAAGTATTTCTTGCTTTGCTGATTGACATGAAAAGCTAACACTATAGAACAAAGGTGGAGGAAATATCTGAGTGTTTATCTTGATTAATATGTTTCTGATGTTCTTGGCAGAAACATGTCAACTAAAACTAACATATTTCAGTGTCCTGACACTCTTCTGGCAACCTCAAACTCATGTGTTTAGAAGCAGTTCCATTTGGAGAGTGCTAGCAGCCTTCATGGTAGTGTAAAATCCAGGCAAATATATTTAAATGCACAAGAGGCATTTTTTATACTTTGGTGAGAAAAATGGGACATGAACAGGAGTGCCCCACAATTAAATAATATAAACATTTCAATACTGTATGTAGAACCCTAGCATTGAAATGAATTAGTAATGAGACATTCAAGTAACAAAACCATTAAGTGCCTACTTATAGTGGTCCTCCTCATCTTGACCTTGTTAGGCTGCTCAAACATCTGCTAAATTTACCATTTTTCTTTAAATAAATTAAGACCCAGCTTATGCATTATCTATTTCCAGAATTGTAGTGGCTTATTTAAAATATTCTCCTGTCAGACAGCATATTTGTAGTACAAGGACTAATTTTTGTGTATATATAAAGTTGTTTTTGTTAATTGACTTAGGGATGTTCCCACTGTGTGAATCAGTATTAATAACAGAAAAGAAAGCCCTTTCATAGCAATCTTAGTATTTCCATCTTGCAAATCATTCCACTGAAAATGTGTTTGGAAATTACCAGTAAGCCCTATTCAACATGTGTAATCATTTCCAAATAACATCACTGGAAGTTGCCAATTTTAAATATCCCATATGTAACATAGCTTTATATAGGTGTGTTGCATATGTGACTTTTATACCAAAAGATGGTAACAAAAATTGGAAATGAAGATAAAAGGCAATCAGACTACTTTGAGAGGAATACAAGTTAAATACCCTTTGCAGATGTTCCTAAAGTGGTATTTAATCCATTTCATTTTCTCTTCTATGCACCTGTTAGCACAGATAAGCATGAGATCTACTCAAAATTAGTCGAGTCACTATATTTAGTAACAAACAAACCTACTATCAGTTAATGTCTAATTTGAAATCATTTGAATTTAAACATACAAATCAGAAAAAGATGACTCAGGGCAACACTTTCCTTATCGTTAATGCTCTTAATCAGAGAGTTTCTTTGGTTTCTATGTATAGCAGCTGCAGATTTAATTTTTTGAAACCCTAGTCTTTCAAAGAAATCAAAACCTTCTTCTTTCTCTCACTATACCATAAATTATTATAAATAATTACTGTAGATAGCTGCACCTGTAAGAATGGGAATAGGTTAGCATAAGAGTAGCCATCTTAGGGGCCTAGAAGCCATTTTCTGAGTATGTGACTTAGAAAGAAAAACTGGAACTGGGTAAGGCCATGGAAAACAAGTTAATCATGAACACCAGGTTGGGGGCAGCTGTGGCCTTTGGTCAGCTAACCTTGGTCAGCTAATCTTACATACCAAGCTTATCGTGCAGAACCTCCCTAACAATTGAGGAGTGGTCTTATCTTGCTCTCGCTTAACCCCAGGATGTATGACTTGCAAAAATAATGTGCAGCTGTGGAAAATTACTATGGGTTAAGTGTTTTGAAAATGCTATATAAACCCCTGGCTTTGAGTGCTCGGGGTCCTTGTTGAAACCCGCTGTGTCGGGCAGACACTTGGACCCCAGCTAGCTGGAAAAATAAACCTCTTGCTTGTTGCATCGATCTGCATGGCCTTCGTCTCCTCACTGGGGGGAAGCGCAGACCGGAATAAGGCTGTTGGGTCTTACACACCAAGTTCCCTTCTTTCTTATCTTTCCCTTCTATGTTACTTTAGTCCTACGTGAGGAAGGACAGCATTTAGAAGGGAAAGGAGGGGATGGATGATGACATTGAAGTCCCTTCTCCCTTTTTTCCTAGAGCATCTCGTCTTTTACATGGAGATGACACTTAAAGCTTCCAACTAATATTTTGTTTAATGCAAGTATTCTGTTGTTTAATAAAAAGAGAGGCAAAGAGATAGAAAGCTTCAGTTTTCATACATTTGATAATGATGTGTTCTGTCCAGTCTTTTTCCTGGAATTTATTCATCTCAACAAGCTTGGACTCTCAACCAGACGCTGTAGTCAAATGGTATTCTTTCCCTTTTTTCAAGAACATTGCTGTTGGTATGAAAACTTAGATTCGTTATTTCTGCTTTACCTTTATAATACTAAAACCATTTGAATTGTTCTGTTGCTTTGACATGTTGTTGCTTTGAAACATGTCCTGAAAAGTAATTATAAACTCACATTCCCTGCAAATTCCCTGTTAATCCATAGTTGTCCACTACAACTGGGTTATTAAAAGGAAGAGGTTGCTAACTATGAGTTAACTATGCAAATTATTTTTTGTGAAACAGAAAATGTATTTTACTCATTTCTCCCCAAGGCAATTTATGCTAGTTAAATTCATGCATGGTGACTCTATATATACTAGTAAGTTTTGGTATGAAAAGGAAAGCAAGTGAAAACATTTAAGAACTGGAACTCTGTGACCACTTAAGATTACACTCACTTCCCATGAGAACACATCGTTTCAACCTCTAAAAACTTCTGCTTAATTGAATCTACTTATATTATAAAACAATATAAATGTGAAACATTCTTATAAGAAGAAGAAGTCATTTTCCCTTGATAGTCACCATAACTCTGAGGGGTAAAATTGGGCAAAATACCTTTGAAACTGAAATCAGTCAAAGGGAGAAATAAAGTGGGAGAAACTCATTTATTTATTACAAGCAGTTGTCAATTTATACTCCTGTGTGTGACTGGCTGCAGAAAAGGCCTCACCAATCTCTCCAGTCCAGATAAGCCCTGCTTGCCCATGTAATTACCTATTGATATAGAGATAGACTACTCTCTCCACCCCTTGGAAACACCTATTGATATGGAGATGAACTACAACCGGGCAAGAGATGCTGGGAATATTGCAGTTTTACCCACAGTCACCAATACTGGATAGCTTCCTCACTTGATATATACTAAGAAGGAACGCTTCCATGAGCCAATTCAGAAGCTACTTACATGTGGCAGTGATCAGCAAGGAAAAACCTTAGACTTCTGAAACAGAACTAACAAAGCAGATTTTCACTTTAAAACGTATAATTCAGAATGTTAGATAAACATCTGATGCTATCACCAGATTTTTCTGCTTTAAAAGACTCTCTCAGAGATCTATAAGTGATTTATTCACCCAGAATATGCTGATGAGGCTACAAAATGTGGTAGCCATGTTACAGGAACTTTAAGCTAAATACACACAAACAATGTTTAGATTTCTTCTGGTGCAAAGGTGCTCAACTGTATATTGATTGCAAACTAGCTTCCTGAGAATGAAGGAATTTGGTTATAACATTAATCAAAAGTATATAATTGATTGAAATGGTGAAGCTGGTGTTTCCCTCCTCTTGTACCACATCCTCTCTGGAGCTGAGTGCTCACAGTGACATGTTTGTGAGTGCATAGGAATTATAATAACAACATCAGAAAAGAGGCATAAATTGGGTCTGCCCTAGGAAGCCTAAGGATGTGGGAACACAGGAATCTTTTTTTGGTGAAGGTTGCACAAATAACTAAGTTTGATGGTCATGTCTATGTGCTGTTTTATTTGATGGTATGGACCTAAGTTATATTTAGTAAAGTTGAGTTCCTCTTCTCCTTAATTTGGCACTAGTAATTACAAAATTCAGAGACCACAGGTTTCTCTGTGATTGCCATAGCCAACACATACTAGCTACATGAAGCCATCAGAGTTGAATATGGCAGGGAGCCATTACGACTCTAAAAACAGCAGTTATGGTTCATGCTTAGTAGTTTATAGTGTACAATTTAGTGTCTTTCCAGCCATATGTATGCACCCTGCTAATTAGCTTCTCTACACTATAGTACTGCTGTTGTTAAATGTGCCTGCCCAGGAAAGGAAGTTAGAGAAGCTTCTATAGCTATGTATTAATAGTAACTGAATCAATTGTCTGTTCAGTCTTTTCAAACTGCCCAGGTAATTTAGCAGTAACCATTTGAAAGAAAAATTAATCTTAGGGAAAAGTATTTTACAGTAATAATAATTTCTATGTGCAAATAAAAGTTGAACTCTATCTTCCTGGAAACATAGTGTTTCTAGTGACAATAATATTTTTAAATATACAGCTTCCAGAAGACATTGTATCATTGTGAAATAAATACCAAAGGTGAGGTTAGAAACTGAAAAACTGATTAAGATGATAGCTGTTTAGGATTAATTTTGCAGTGGACCCGCACTAAAAATCATAGTATGATCTTGTTCATGTTCCACCAGCATCATTTTTTCCACAAATTAATGCTTAAATGTTATGATTTATTTAAAAGGGAATTATATTTAAGTGCTTCTGAGAATTAACCATTATTGGCCTAAGTATAATCTTTTTTAATATCAGACTAAAATATGCAGCAAAATTAGTTGAGGCTCTTGATTTTCTTAATGGTCTTCTCTGCAGAATTTAACAACTGTCTATTAGTTGAAGAAAAATTTAAATTTCCATTAAACACTTTAAGATGGGAACAATTAAGGCATTATATATGTTTGAATTATTCAATTGAAATAGCTTTCTTTTCAATTGTAAAGTCCCATGTTCACATGCTCTTTCATTCAACAAATGTATGTTGAGTTAGTGCCTAACTATGAGGCAGCTGTTGTCCTGATGCCTGGGACAGAGGTGATGCTGTGCACAGTGTGGTGGGCAGCCTGTGAGGGCAGCAAGGTGCGAAGTCCTGGCAGAGCTGTGTCAACAAGGTGCCATGGCAACCCAGAGAAAGGAGCACTGGGCTTCCCAGGAAGGACCCTGCAAGCTTAACTGAGAAGGTTGCTGACACTGGAAGTGTGAGTAATAACCTAGCAAATAGGAAAGGGGGAGAGCACATTGCTGGCAAAGAGATTGCCTGTGTACTGGCTCCACTGCAAAAAGTATAGGCAACATGCGCAGGAAGGTGAGGAAATGTGAAGGACCTTGTGTATTTGGCTAAGGGAATGGAATTTTATATTATGGGTAATGGGGAGATTTAGTCATTTTAACTAGGGGAATACTATAAGAGAGAAAGAAGCTAGATTTGTACTTACAAAGAGGTGCAGAGAATCAAATACTTAAACACTGGAAATCAGATGGAAAAACTAGTGTCCCTTTAATCTTTAATTCCTCCAGTTGTTCTCTTCCTCTACCCATCTGCAGCAGTGAATTTTAAACTGGCACCCTGTCATCTTCAAATCCTCCTCTTCCTCCCTTCTGGGTTGTTCTGTGAAAAATGAGCCTTGCTGGCGGACCACAGAATAATTTGGGATGGGAGAGTCTAAGTAGACCCTCTAGGAAATCATGTTTTATGTTAAGACCTACACGGTGATGCTTGCTAGTCCATTTTCCAGTAATGTTGCCTCTTAGAGAAACTTAAAAGCTTTTTAAATAATGCAGAGAAATGTTGAGTTTGTTTTAAAAAAAAAGGGTTGTACTGTTTGGGACCCTCACAAAATGTATTCCATATTTAAAAAATCATTCTAAAAGAGTTTGGCAAATGTTTGATTTTTATATTTCTATGGGGAAACTGTTTTGGGGTCAGCAGCTAAAAAGCTCAGAGCAGACTATGCATAAGATGGTCACTTCATCATACTTAATATTAAGAAAATTGTCAATCTCCAAACTGTTTATTAATTCTGACTAAGTTAACCAACTCAGTACTCTCAGGAAATGCTGTGCACCAGGTAGGTGCAGATTTTTCTGAGCACAATGAAACTAATTGACAAGATACTATCATTTTATTAATTAAAATCTAAATATATATTCTAACAAAATTAATTTAAGACAATAGATGAATTGGTAGGCCTGTGGCTAAAGAACAGAGTACCTGTTATTTCAGATAGTAATTAAGCCATATCTAAAAATAATACTGTTTTCAATCCCTGTTTTAACTATGGTTATATGAACATGACTTTAAAATTTTTTGTCTGTAAGCAATTTGATTCCATCCTGAATGTTCTTTTCTCTTTCTCTGACCCCAAAACATCTACAGCTATCTATAAAATGTATTTCTAAACTTTCATCTTAAGCGGGCTGTGTTTACTAGTTGTGAACACTTCAGGAATTAATGCTGGCCAGTCCTTCCTCCCCAGAGCCTCCTGAGCATTCAGTGCCATTGCTCAGGCAGATGTGAGGGGCGCTGCCCTCTTCCTGTCTTTCTTGGGAGCAGGACAGTCATTTACATATTGAAGTGCTTTGATGAGTCAGATATACCAAGTTAATAAAAGCAGGAAACCATTAAGATGCCTTCAGGGAAGGAACGACCCATATATCAACAAAGCAACAATTTAGACAAAGTAGCTACTGTCAATAAACTTGAAAGCAATATTTAGAGTAATGAGAAGAGATTACTGGAATGAGAGGTAGTAGATCTGGGTTCCACACTTGGCTTTGCCACTGATAGGTAGTGTGGTCCTGAGAAAAATTAAATCTTTTCTTTTTAAAATTTTCTCAGCTTCAGAGTTATAGTATTTTCTCTGGCCACTTCCAGTGGATCAGAGTTTCCTAAATTGTATGTCTTATGGGTAATGGGGGGCTCTCTGTGAGTCATATGGTAACATTAAAGTGACTGAGACCAGTTGGACATTGTGCAGTATATTAAGAAATTTAGTTGATACTGTTATACTCAATTGGGCACAGTAAATACTATGTCAGGGACCTGTCCTTCCTGTCTCAAAAGAGGGTATTTTTTTGAACAGGCATATAGATTAAATGTTTTCTTCTACTTTCAGCCGCTCCTCCTCCATGAGAACCGGGGACACAATACCACAGGACTTTCTTTGCCTTTAATTCAGGGATATTTATCATGAGACATCTTCCACCATCGTGACTTTTTGTGAGCCTGTAACATTTATCTGGCATTTTGGAATCTAATCCAATATCCATTAGGGAGGTCATCCTGCAAAGTAGCATCCTTCATATAATAAGAAAGAAAGTGTCCTAATCTATAACATTAAGGAAAGAGAAGTTACCCACAGGTGGCTCAGTTAAACACATGGTGAAGTGCAGGATAGCAGAGTGCTCTGTATCACTTAATCTGGAGAAACCAGGGCATATTTGATGTCAGACCATCTGCTAAAACAGGGAACCTAGAACAGCAATCCCAGTTCAGGTGGCTCTACAACACTTGCTAATAAAATAAATACTGCTGGTTGTGAACTAGCTGAATTTAAATGCAAGAAATGCATACAATATATGAACCTTAGACATCAGAAAATCAAATTGTCAAAGTGATTCAGAAAAATAAAAATTTTTTCCCTGGTCAGAGTGTCTGAAAAGAAATATAATTCAAAACAGAAGGCAAGTCTGAAGTAAAGGGAGTTCTCTGATGAGTTAAGATTGAAGGATGTGTGTGGGGGGGGGGGCGGTAATAGGAGAATGTGCTCAAGGCCTGTGAGACTATTACTAGTGGAGTGAAGATTAAAGTACAAAAAAAGGTGAAGATTTCAAAATAAATGAAGGGCAAGAAATAAAATTTTTGGCATGTTTAGAACATTAGAATTACCTTGTTTCAGGCAGATTGTATAATATTAACAGATGAACAAGGAAAGCAGAGTACTTCTAATTTGCCTCCAATTTCTCCATCGAAGGGATTGATATTTACATAGGAAAAATTACAAAACATGAATAAAATGAAACTGCATCTCCTGACAGATGAGGAATAAGTCAGTTTGTCACTGGATGCTTTGAATGTATCCAATTCCCTTATTCTAGAAGAATTCTGCCTTTGGAAAAGTATGCCTTCACTTTAGTTAGTTCTTTGTAATTTGTTAAGTGATTTCTTATACTTAATTTTATTTGATAATTTTAATGACCCAATGCGGCTCACTCAGCATGCATATTATGCTGCTTTACAGAGAAGTATGCAAAGGCTCAAAGAATGACATTCGTAAGGTCTTGTTTTTGGTAAGTGGGCCAGCACGGCTTAGTTTTCAGAGATAGAGGAGATATCTAGATTGAAAGTTTAGAATTTTCAACAGGTAGATCCTGGAACCCAAAATAGTAAGACTGATATCAGTAATCCCCAAAAATATAAACTGTTCTTTTTATATGTGATACGGAAGCATTTAAAGAGGGAGTGATTCTGCAGTACGCAAGGTTTCACTAAGAGGAAAAGTTGCAAAATCACTGCCTTCCCCTTTGATTTCAGTTGGCCAGATATCTCTATTTGAGCAATTGGCATGCTTTTTCTCTCTTCATAGCTAAGATGGGATGTTTGCACTGATCTTTATTTGGAGAGTGGATATTTGTGATATATCACAGAACTCCATACTTGATTCTGCTGTGTTGTGCATTTTTATCTGTAACTCAGATGAAAATACAGTGCTCAGACAGAAATAGCACTTCTCTAGATAGCAGAACACAGGCAGTCCTTGCTTTGCACAGTTCCAATGTGCATAAATTTCAGTTACCATGGTTTAGTTAAATAACAGTAGTTGCATTTAAATTTCTTACCATGATGTATGAACTGTGACTAAATGCATGAAGTACAGACTTTGCTAGTAGCCTTCCTAGTCCACAAATCACTAAGTAAATAACAGATGCACATCTTGATCAGTGACCAATCTTATCACTTCTTTCAAAATTTGCCATTGATGGCTCACTCTGCTTCTGGTACCCAGGTCGAGCCCTGGGAGTGGATCGTGTGGTTTTGCTGCTTTCTTGTCTCCCAGTGACAAACTCATGTGTCATTTTATAAAAACAGATAAACTAAGGAACTGACCAAAAAAGATGAAAATACAGAGGTAAATGAAAGGTGATAGTGCTGGAAGTGAAATTTGAATCAAACATCAAATGAACGACAGAGGAAATAGCTGACCACAGGAATGTTGACACTGCTGTTGTTTGAGACTCAAGATACATAATACGAGGAACTTAAGGAAGGGGGACCTGGGACCTCTAGGCATAACTGAGGGAAGTGACAAGAAAGGATGACGGTGTCCCACAGGAAATGGTGCTGACAAAAAAAACTTAATTTAGAAGGATTTCTGAGATATTTCATGACTTTGAAAGCACTAAAGGTAAAATGTTGGAGCTGATCCAAACCTAGAAGTATGACAGTCTGCAAGGCATAGAAAAAATAATCGCTCTAGATTATAAATTATTCAAGGAGAGGAGGACAAACCTGTTCAAATTAGATTTAAAAAAATTTTTTATTTAAGTATAGTTGGTCAAATTAATTTTTATCAAAAACAACAACCCTTAATTCTCAATACATCTGATGTTTTAAATTACCATGTCCTAAATAAATATTGATTTCACATCTTTCATTTCCTTATACATTTAAATTTAAAAGTTTTTAATGTTTTGACAAAGTATTTTAAGGTCATAGGACAATTATACCTTTCTCCATTGATTATTAAGATCTGATTATAAAGATCACTTTTTACAGTTTCATCACACACAGTTATTTTTATAGCTCCACACCATCGTGCGAAGACTTCCTGTAATTTCAAAGGGCCTGAGCTGTGGGCTGACAAATACAAAAAAAAATGCATTTAAGAGAGATAAGCATAAAATTATGTATTTAGGCTGAACACAAACTTAATATCAGCCTATAGTGTGACATATATGGTGAGAGAAGTAGGGTGGTCAGGATCATGATAACAGGTCTGGAGTGGTTTTTCCAACACCTACTGCACTTGACAGACAATCCTAGAAGTTGAATGTTCAGTTCTGGGTTCCACATTTAAATAAAACTTTATAGTGAAGAAAAATCACTCCATATTAATTATAGTGGAAGAGCACCTAACTAAAATTTACAGATGCAAAGGAAGTGGGAGTGAATTTAGCCTGTGTCACTTCAAAGGGCAAGCCAGGAGACTGCGAGGGGATGTTTCAAATAGACTTTCACTTTAGTTATAACATTTTTTTCTTTGTACTGAGTTGCCCCAAAATGGAATGGGAACAATAGAAAAATATTTCTGTGCTGCTGAGATTATTCAAAGTAGCTATCTGCTGGCAGGGATTTTCAGAGATTTGGGCTAGAAGGTAATCCCCAAAGCCCCTTTCAAATATAAAAGGTTATAATTCTCCAAAAGGGTATGAAAGGGTAGTTCTACAATCTGTAATGGTGGGTTGTAGTTACTATTCCTCTGTGTATTGTTTACTAAGAGGTACTTGGATCCTGATGCCCCATGGAATACTGGCAAGAGAAACATCCTTTATGTCAGAAACACCAGGGATAAGATCCCTGTTCGGATCACTGTGTACCCTGAGGCAAGTGTTATCTTCAAGCTTCCCTTTGTCTTCCATCAAATAGAAATACTACCTACTTATACTTGTTTCTGAGGATTTCAAGTAATAAACTTAGCTGGTGTTTATAAATCTTAACTATTATTGCCTTTAAAGGACCTAACAGCAATAGCAATACAGGTAGATATGGGGGATAGAGGATTTTTTTAATACCAAAAATGATTATTTATTAATTCTTTCCTCTTCCATATTGCCAAAATATGTCTTTGGTAGGTATAAGATATGCATGATGTATGTTTGTAATATCTTTATGAGAGTGAAAGTTACAAGACATAGTGGCAGGAGTTTGATGAGTAGTCAATAGAACACATTATGGATAAACCAAAATAAAATTAGAATGAGTAAAACTCTTCAAATCATCAAATTTAAAATAATAAGACTTAAACATTCTTAACCAAAGCAATGGCAACAAAAAGACTATTGAATTTATGATGAGATCCTATTTTTAAATTAATTATAAATCATTTTTTCTTCGTTTTAAACCCGTTTTTATGTTTTGTTTTGGTTTGTTTTTAATATGGTAAAGAACATGGTATTTGCAGTAAGGCCACTCTTCCCAAAAAACTGTAAATAAAATCTTTCACTGAAAGTTAAATGTTAAAATGTCGACAAACTGAATAAAGTAGACATCAGGCAAAACTTGACTGGAAGTATGAACATACTTACAAATAGTATGTATCAATCACTATTGGGATTGAGAAAGAAAATTAAAGTAGCAAACCTGGAAGTTGCACAATGAGGCATTTCCATCAGTTAAATATCTCTGTTGCAGAGATGAAATCATTTTATCAAAGCCTGACATTATTCTACGTTTCAGTAACACACTGATTCCTCTTGAGTCCAAACTCAGCAAACAGTTGTCCTGTGTAGCTTATCAACTAGCCAAGACCATGGGAATGTCTGTTTCTCATAGACACCATGCAAAGTAATCCATTAACATCTGGTTTTATACATCAGTCTCTGTGAACTTGATAGGATGAGGATTTCCCTAAGAAATGGAACTGTTATTTTATTGGCAAAATCCAGGTTTTGATTCTGCAAAGATGAGGGGCAGCCCTTGGACTGCAGTAGAATCACCAAGTTAACATCCAAATCATATTTCTTGGGAGTTGCCCAAATCCTTCCCTGGCTAGTCTCCAGACTTACACACTTTATTTCAAACTTCTTGGTCATGTCAGGTATTTTTTTCCCCAAAAATTCTATAGCTTAAATTACATGTTTTATAATTAATTCTCCAAAGAAATAGAAAACATGATTTTTATCTTCAAGGAGTTTAAACCACAGAATTACAATCTTACGGTATAAACTACAAACATAACTAATCACAAGATATTTTCATAGGAGGATATAATAGCTAGTGCAGATTAGTACTCTGCAGTTTAACTATGTAAGGGTTAAAGGGGTACCTAGTTGTAGAGCAATCAATGACTAGGGTGGTCTAATACATAAGACTTTCTGGATGTAGAGACTGATGGTTTGGGCCTGATTTATTAATTAAAAAAACACATTACAAAAGGAAGCTATGGGGAAGAGTTTATCAAGTGAAGTATTCATAAGAATTTCCATGTAGATTATGATTCAACGGTATTTTCTTTTGCTGCCTATAACAAATTACCACAAATTTAACAGTTTCCAACAACACAAATTTATTGTCTCATATATTTGTAGATCAGAGATCTGACTCCTTCCCTGTTTTTTCTGCTTAGGTTATCACAGCTGAAATCAAGGTCTAGGTTGAATCTTATTTGGGAGCCTCTAGGGACTCTGACCCACTTTCAGGCTCTTTCAGGATGTTGGTAGAACTCATGGGAGTGTATGGGACCAAATCTCTGTTTCCTTACTGGCTGTCAGCTGGGGGTTATTCTCAGAGTCTAGAAATTTCCTTCATTTCCTGTGCCATGGCCTCCTTCCTCTTCAGTTCCAGCAATGGAGGTGTGAGTCCCTCCCATGCTTCTTATCTCTTTGACCTCCCCTTCTGCCCCAACTCTCCTGCCCTTACCTGAATTAAAGCTTTTTGCTCATGTCATTGACTGCCCCCTCCTGGATAATCTCCCTGTCTTTGGATCTGTAACCTTAACTACATCTGCAAATCCCACTTGCCTTGTTCATGGGTTCCATGGACCAGGGCCTGGACGTCTCTGGGGAGTCATCATTCTATTAACCACAGTGAGAAACTCTGATTTCACTCTTCAAGAAATGCTGAGATAGAGTCATAAAACTTGGGAACTAAATATCTGAAGATGGTGAAAGATACACAGCTTTACTCTTACGTGGAAGGGAAGAATATGTAGTTAGGGAGAAAGAGATCAGAGATGTCAAGAAACCAGTAGATAAAAGGTAGGCCTTGCATTAAGCAAAAACAGTGATATTTCTTCCTTAAACACTTAGAAGACTTTTGAATTTCTTTAGAATCTATTTATTTTCACCTGGTTAAGAAAAGTACTTTAGAGTTTGATGTATGGAAATTATCTTTTCACTGTGCTCATGTCTGTAATTTGACTGAGTTTGGAATTGTTTCAGAATCTATTAAGATTATTGCTCTTTGTAAAATTCTTAATAGTAATTGTTTCCATTCAGCAGTATGAGTTGAATTGACCTTCAGTGACTTTTCTGTGATAACAGTATGTTTCTCTTGATGATTCAATTTCTAACTCTTTAAAAGTTAATTTTTACTTATACAAAATTCACTCTCTTTGGCATGAAGTTATATAAATATGACTAATGCATGGAGTAGTGTAACCACCACCACAATCATGATGCAGAACCATTACATCACTACCCCTGCCGAAAAACAATTCCTCATGTTCTCTTTTGCAGTCAATTTTTGTCCCTAGTCCTAACCTTTAGTAATGAACAATATGTTCCTTTTTTTTTTTATTATCATTAATCTACAATTACATGAAGAACATTATGGTTACTAGACTCCCCCCTTCACCAAGTCCACCCCCACAAACCCTATCACAGTCACTGTCCATCAGCGTAGTAAGATGCTGTAGACTCACTACTTGTCTTCTCTGTGTTGCACATCCCTCCCTATGCCCCCCCACATTATACATGCTAATTGTAAGGCCCCCTTTCTTTTTCCCTGCCCTTATCCCTCCATTCCCTCCCCTCCTGCCCAGTCCCTTTCCCTTTGGTAGCCGTTAGTCCATTCTTGGGTTCTGTGATTCTGCTGCTGTTTTGTTCCTTCAGTTTTTCTTTGTTCTTATACTCCACATATGAGTAAAATCATTTGGTACTTGTCTTTCTCTGCCTAGCTTATTTCACTGAGCATAATACCCTCTAGCTCCATCCATATTGTTGCAAATGGTAGGATTTGTTTTATTCTTATGGCTGAATAATATTCCATTGTGTATATGTACCACATCTTCTTTATCCATTCATCTACTGATGGACACTTAGGTTGCTTCCATTTCTTGGCTATTATAAATAGTGCTGCGATAAACATAGGGGTGCATATGTCTTTTTCAAACTGGGCTGCTGCATTCTTAGGGTAAATTCCTAGAAGTGGAATTCCTGGGTAAAATGGTATTTCTATTTTGAACTTTTTGAGGAACCTCCATACTGTTTTCCACAATGGTTGAACTAATTTGCATTCCCACCAGCAGTGTAGGAGGGTTCCCCTTTCTCTGCAACCTCGCCAACATTTGTTGTTTGTCTTTTGGATGGTGACTATACTTACTGGTGTGAGGTGATACTCATTGTGGTTTTAATTTGCATTTCTCTGATGACAAGCAATGTGGAGCATCTTTTCATGTGTCTGTTGGCCATCTGAATTTCTTCTTTGGAGAAGTGTCTGTTCAGCTCCTCTGCCCATTTTTTAATTGGATTATTTGCTTTTTGTTTGTTGAGGTGAGTGAGCTCTTTATGTATTTTGGATGTCAACCCTTTTTTGGATCTGTCATTTATGGATATATTCTCCCATACTGTAGGGTAACTTTTTGTTTTATTGATGGTGTCCTTTGCTGTATAGAAGCTTTTCAGCTTGATATAGTCCCACTTGTTCATTTTTGCTTTTGTTTCCCTTACCCAGGGAGATTTGCTCATGAAGAAGTCACTCATGTTTATGTCCAAGAGATTTTTGCCTATGTTTTTTTCTAAGTTTTATGGTTTCATGACTTACATTCAGGTCTTTGATCCATTTGGAGTTTATTTTTGTGTATGGGGTTAGATAGTGATCCAGTTTCATTCTCTTACATGTAGCTGTCCAGTTTTGCCAGCACCATCTGTTGAAGAGACTGTCATTTCCCCATTGTATGTCCATGGCTGCTTTATCATATATCAATTGACCATATATGTTTGGTTTAATATCTGGGGTCTCTATTCTGTTCCACTGGTCTGTGGCTCTGTTCTTGTGCCAGTACCAAACTGTCTTCATTACAGTGGCTTTGTAGTAGAGCTTGAAGTTGGGGAGTGAGATCCCCCCAACTTTATTCTTCCTTCTCAGGATTGCTTTGGCTATTCGGGGTCTTTGGTGTTTCCAACAATATGTTCTTTATCCTTATAGTTCTTCCCTTCCACAACATAAATATAATCATATAGCATGCAATCTTTTGAGTCTAATTTCTTTCACTAAGTGTGACACATTTCTGAGATTCATCCAGGTTGCTGCATTCATCTATCAGTAGTTTGTTCCTGTTTAAAATTCTTGAACTTTTGATCAAAATTTGGACTAAAATTGGAATCTAAATTTTTTCATAATTAAGTTACAATGGTTTCCTTTGACTAGGCACATAAATAATTGTTCTTGGCATAATGCTAAAATTATTTTTTCTCTTTGTAACTTTTTTTTAATGTGTGAGTCATATACAAAACTTAATTTGAGGTAAATGTGGATTCATCAATGTATTTGAGTCACCTGTGATACTTAAGTCTGCTTAATGGCAGTTTTTAGTGCTGAACAAATAAGGTGAATATTGCATTATTTTGAAGATAAGATCTAGACTTAGAGATATGGTTACATCTCAGCAGTCTATTACAGTGGAGACAAAGGTTGTCTCAGACAGTCCGAAAAACAGTATAGTTGGATTTGATGACTTATACATGAATTTCGCTCGTGTGATACTTAACATTTTGCTTATACTACTAATAAAATTATTTTAAGTTCCTGAATATATGACATCTGGTGATAGGACAGAGGCAGCTGAGAAGCATATAGGATGGCAGAAAGTAACTTAGTTTAAATTTTGTATTTCTCTAGATACTTAACAGAGGCACATTGAGATAATTGAGATTTGAGCAGATGTGAATTTGTTCTTACAAGAATTAATTCCAAGCCCTACGTAGTGCAAGTAAATAGTTTCTGAGCAAGGAACTAGAAACTTAACCTTTTCTCTCTCTTAACTATAAGCATCTCAGTCATAGCTCCATACTTAAAATATAGTTCCAAAAGTCAGCTGTGCAGCTAAAAGAATCATTAATCTTTAAATAAGGGATTGTTCATTGTGTTCTGCTGGGGATTATATGGTGCTTTTCATGTTCTATTCCTCAGAGTGTTTTACTAAGCAGTGAAGTATTTTGGTGATGTGTGATGAATATGAAACTCATGTAAGTGCCACAAAAACTGCTGCTCTAAGACTATCTGTTAAATCAGAAATCTGCCACCTATGTTTGATGCTTGACATTCAGGAATCAGTGGAGAGCAAAACACATTGTTTATTTTCCAACAAACATGAAGAGAATTTTCCAAAGAAGAATATTTGCATAAAGAAGTTTGTCCATGAATGAAACTCCTCGAACATTTAAAAGGATACACATTAGAATTTAATGGTATAAGATACAACGTAAGATGTTTAGCTGCATTTACTGAAGAGGTATAGGAGCTTTGGGTAGACATCAGGCAGTGTGGCTCCTGGATTGAGGCTTAGTGCTGTTGGTGGAGATAGCCAGGAAACCCATCCATCAGAGACACAGGAGAGGGCTCTCTGTGAAGCTTCCCTTACCCTCGCATGGCTGCTGTGTTCTTCCGCAGCCTTTTTCAAACAATTTCTTTTCTATCACTATGCTGAACTAAAGTTTGCCAGTTTAAATTTCTGTTTTCTCCCACTAGTTTGTGGCTTCTATATAATTAATACCA
The DNA here is from genome assembly GCF_030020395.1 of Manis pentadactyla. Lineage (NCBI taxonomy): Eukaryota > Metazoa > Chordata > Mammalia > Pholidota > Manidae > Manis > Manis pentadactyla. The sequence continues at coordinate 62,644,692 of NC_080025.1, read as the reverse complement.
TGCTTTACTCACCTATACACCCCAGGGCCTCGCAGAGATATGGCATCTGGGGCACTCTGCATGAGGGACACCATCAGAATGAAAGGTTAGTATGTAAAGGCCAGTGTGTCCTGGGGAACACATGAGGACAGGAACACAAGTAAAAGAGCTATTAGGTGACAGTTGCCTCAGAAAATAGCTTCTTAATCTTAAATGATGGGTTATTACGTTTCTTAATTGGCTTAATTTTCTTTGCTAGTCAGTATTCTGTGAGTTCTAAAAACTAAATCTCTCTATATATCAGTCAGGGTTCAACAAAAGAAACAGATGCAAAGAAGATAGAGATTAAAAGATTTTTTGGTATATCTCTCCATTTATTTAACTTGACTTTAGTGTTCGGAGGTAATATTTTATATATATTTTTAAATACTGATTTTATAAATTTTTTGTTAAGCTACACATTTTTTCCCATCTTTTTATTGAGGCATCCTTGACAAATAATATTGTAAGATATTTAAAGTGTGTGCAGCCTGGTGATTTGATATACAATGTGAATCAAGTGATAATGAACACATCCATCATCTTACATATTCACTTTCTTTTCCTCTTTTGGTGAAAACATTTATGTTCTAGTCTCTTAGCAAATTTCAATTATACAATGATACAGTGTTATCAGTTACAGTCACCATGTATTACATTAAATCCTCAGACCTTATTCATCTTATAATCAAAATTTTTTACCATTTTTACCAGGCTCTCCCTACTTTCTTCATTCCCCAGCACCTGACCACCACTTTTCTATTGTTTCTAGGACTTTGACTTGGCTTTTTTTTTAGATTCCACGTAAAAGTGGTACCATGCAATATTTGTCTTTTCTCTGTCTGGTTTATTTCACTTAACATAAAGCCCTCCAGTTTCATCCATGCTGTTGCAAATGACAGGACTTCTTTCCCTTTTAAGGCTACGTATTATTCCATTGTGTATATATACCACATTTTCTTGATCCATTCATCCATAGGTGGACATTAAATTGTTTCCATACATTGGCTGTTGTGAATAATAGTGCAATGAACATGGGAGTACAGAGAGCTTTTCAAGATACTGGTTTCATTTACTTTGGTTATATACTCAGAAGTGGAGATCATATGGTACTTACATTTTTAATTTCTTGAGGAAACTTCATGGTGTTTTCCATACTGGATGTACTAGTTTCCCTTCCCTTTCACCACATCCTCACCCACATTTATCTCATATATTTAATAATAACCATTGTAACAGGTTTGAGGTGATATCGTATTGTGGTTTAATTTGCATTTCCCTGATGATTAGATTTTGAGTATCTCTTCATATACTTGTTGCCTATTTGTATGTCTTCCTTGAAAAAATACCTGTTTAGGTCCTTTGTCCATTTTTTAATTGTTTTTTTTTGTTTAGCTATTGAGTTATATGAGTTCCTTGTATAATTTGAATATTAGCTCATTAACTGATATGTGACTTGCAAATATTTTCTCCCATTACATAAGTTGTCTTTTCATTTTGTTGATGGTTTCCTTTGCTGAGCAGAAGCCTTTTACTTTGATGTAGTCCCACTGTTTATTTTGTTTGTGTTTCCATTGCTTTTGGTACCAAATCCAAAAAAATCATTGCCAAGACCAATGTTAAGGAGCTTAGCCCTTATATTTTATTCTAGGTACTTTACATTTTCAGGTCTTACATGAGAGTCTTTAGTTCACTTTGAGTTAATTTTTGTTTATGGTGTAATATAGGGGTCCAGTTTCAGTCTTTTGTATATAGCTTTCCAGTTTTATCAACACCATTTATTTAAAAGACCATCCTTTCCCCATTGTATATTTTTGCCTCCTTTGCCATAAAATAATTGACCATGCATGCTTGGGTTTATTTCTGGATTCTCTATTCTGTTCCATTGATCTGTGTATCTATTTATATGCCAATACCATATTACTTTGATTATTATTATTTTTAATTTTTTATTAAGGTATGATTGATATACACTCTTATGAAGGTTTCACATGAAAAAACAATGTGGTTACTACAATTACCCATATTATCAAGTCCCCACCCATACCCCAATGCAGTCACTGACCATCAGTAGAGCAAGAAGCCACAGATCCACTATGTGCCTACTCTGTGCTACACTGTTCTCCCCGTGATCCCCCACACCATGTGTAGTAAACATAATACCCCTCAGTTCCCTTCTCCGTCCTTCCCCACCTGCCCTCTGACACCCCTCCCCTTTGGTAACCACTAGTTCATTCTTGGAGTCTCTGAGTCTGCTGCTATTTTGTTCCTTCAGTTTTGCTTCACTGTTATACTCCACAAATGAGGGAAATCATTTGGCATTTGTCTTTCTCCACCTGGCTTATTTCACTGAGCATAATGTCCTCCAGCTCCATCCATGCTGTTGCAAATGGTAAGATTTGTTTCTTTCATATGGCCAAATAGTGTTCCATTGTGTATATGTACCGCATCTTCTTTATCCATTCATCTACTGATGGACTCTTAGGTTGCTTCCGTATCTTGGCTATTATAAAAAGTGCTGCAATAAACATAGGGGTGCATATGTCTTTTAGAATCTGAGAAGTTGTATTCTTTGGGTAAATTACAAGGAGTGGGATTCCTGGGTCAAATGTATTTCTATTTTTAGTTTTTTGAGGAACCTCCATATTGCTTTCCACAATGGTTGAACTAATTTACATTCCCACCAGCAGTGTAGAAGGTTTCCCCTTTCTCCGCATCCTCGCCAGCATTTGTTGTTCTTAGTCTTTTCAAGGCAGGCCATCCTTACTGGTGTGAGGTGATATCTCATTGTGGTTTTAATTTGCATTTCCCTGATGATTAGTGATGTGGAGCATCTTTTCATGTGTCTGTTGGCCATCTGAATTTCTTCTTTGGAGAACTGTCTCTTCATATCCTCTGCCTATTTGTTAATCGGGTTATTTGCTTTTTCAGTGTTGAGGCATGTAAGTAAGTTCTTTACATATTTTGGATGTTAACCCCTTGTCAGATATGTCACTTACAAATATATTCTCCCATACTGTAGGATGTATTTTTGTTCTGTTGATGGTGTCCTTTGCCATACAGAAACTTTTTAGCTTTGGTACATTACCCTGTTCTGTGAGGTCTGCTCTTTTTTCCAGGTGTATGCAGTCTGGCGCAGTCCTCTTTCCTGTTGCTCTCTCAGGATTAGTTGTATTAATTATATTTTTGTATTATATGCGATTTTACATGGAAGTCTCTGTCTCACCTCTCACACTGCCATCTTTAATCCTGCTTTGATTATTATACCTTTGTAATATAGTTTGAAATCAGGGAGTATGATAGCTTCAGCTGTGTTCTTCTTTTTCAAGATTGCTTTAAATATTCAGGATATTTTTCAGTTCGCATGAAAATTTCTGGATTCTGTGTTCTGTCTGGGAAAATATACCTTTAGAATTTTGTTAAGGATTTTATTGAATGTGTAGATTGCTTTGGGTAATATGGACCTTTTTATAATGTTAATTATTCAAGTCCATGAGCATGGAATACCTTTCTACTTATTTTTGTTTTCAGTGTCTTTCATCAGTATCCTATAGTTTCTAGTGTACAGCTCTTTTACTTCCTTAGTTAAATTTATTGCAAGCATTTTTTTGATGCAGTTGTAGGTGAGTTTGTTTTCTTAATTTCTATTTATGATAGTTTATTATTAGTGTATAAAAGTACAACAGGTTTTCGTATATTGATTTTGTACCTTGTCATTTTACTGAATTCATTTATTAACTCTAACAGTTTCTTGGCAGAGTCTTTAGGATTTTCTATATATAATATCATACTGTCCACAAACAGTGGTAATTTACTTCTTCCTTTCTAATTTGTATGCTCTTTATTTATTTTTTCCCCCTTAATTGCTCAGGCTAGGACTTCCAATACTATGTTGAATGAAAGTGATGAGCGTGGGCATCCTTGTCTTGTTCCTGATCTGAAGTGAAAGCTTTTGGCTTGTCACCACTGAGTATGTTAGCTGTGGGCTTGTTGTGTTTGGCCTTTACTATTTTGAGGTACATTTCATCTATATCCACTTTGTTGAAGGTTTTTATAATAAATGAATGTTGAACTTTGCCAAATGCTTTTTCTGCATCTATTGAAATAATCATGATTCCTATCCTTCATTTTGTTAATGTTGTTCTACCATATTGATTGATGTGTGGATGTTGAACCATCCTTGCATCCCTGAAATAAATCCCACTTGATCATAGTTTCTGATCACTTTTATGCAATGTTGAATTCAGTTTTCTAAAATTTTGTTGAGGAGTTTTGCTTCCTTGTTCAACAAGGATATTGGCCTCTAATTTCTTTTGTTATGTTGTCCTTATGTTTCAAAATAATGCTGGCCTTGTAAGATGAGTTTAGAAGCATGCAATCCTCATCAATTTTCTGGAAGAGCTTAAGAAGGATAGGTATTAAATCTGAATGTTTGGTAAAATTCACTAGTGAAGCTCTCTGGTTCTGAACTCTTATTTTGGGGGAGTTTTTTTTTTAATTACTGTTTCAATCTCGTTGCTAGTAATCAATCTACTCAAATTTTATATTTCTTCATGATTCAGTCTTGGAAGAATGTATGTTTCTGGGAATTTCTTCATTTTTTTCTATGTTTTTCCAATTTGTTAGCATATAATTGTTTATCAGAGTTTCTTAGTATCCTTTGCATTTCTTTGGTATCAGTTGTAATTTTCCTCTTTTGTCTCTGATTTTATTTATTTGGACAACCTCTGTCTTTTTTTCTTAGTGCATCTAGCTAAAAGTTTCTCATTTTTGTTTATCTTTTCAAAGAACCAGATTAGTGTCATGTTTCTTTTCTATTATCTTTACAATATCTATTTCATTTATTTTTTCTCTGATCTTTATTTGTTCCTTCCATGTATTACTTTTTGATAAGGGATTTGAAAATTACTGAATACATGAATGTTAGTGGAATTTGATATTATTGTCTTTAAAGATAAATGTATAACCTTAATAGGTGAATCTGACATCTCTAAGAATGCTGTTTGGCAGGGGTTTTTTGTTTTACTGTGTTTTTCATTTCTTGGTTTTTTACCCTAGACCTTCATATTATACTCAATTTTATTATTCTTTTGAATAACATATAAAGCATTTTATCTTCCTCTCATCCTAAAATTGAACTTAACATACTATGTGACACTTAGATTTCCAAAACCATTTTCCATGAAATGCCACTATTTTCATCTTTTAAACCATTGAGATTACAAAGGGAAAACTTGTGTTTAAATATATTTAATGTTCAAATTGTTATTTGTCTATTCTCCCTTCACAGATGTATCTACTATGCTTATATACCCTCTGGAGACTCAGAGAAAGGAACTTTTTTTTTCTCTTATGTTTTTCACTGAAATGAAAATAAACAAATGGTTACTTAGAAGCCAGCAGCTTTAAGCACTACTTGCTTTCTTTACAACATTGCACAAAACTGTAAGGATTCTAAAAAGAGAATGATTTATTCTTACCTATTCACTTTTCTGGGCATACCACAAGTCTATATGTCCATTTACCTTATGGCTACAAACACAGAAAAACCACTGGCTTTCAGACAGATGCTTGTGAAATCTTGATTATGGTGTATGTCAGATACACTTGCCAGGTTTTCTTAAACTGGCTGAAGTCATCTCAACAGCATTTGGAATGATGTAAAAAATTAATTTTAGGAGTTTAAGTAGGAATAAAGATTAACATTCCAATCCCAGTTAGGGTCCATTTAAGTAGCTTAACGAGTTTCACAGCATGCTGAAGTTTTCTTCTAATCCTGTTCTGGCCCACACACCCCACTGCCAAAACTGAGCTTTTATCAATACCTTTACCTCAGCCCCAACAACAGTAAAAACAATACGAGCTAATGTTAAATGTGACTAATTATGGATGGTCAAATATGTTAAGTACTTTATGCATTATGACAGTTAGGATTAATTTCAACTGTGAGACATAGGAAAGGCAAAACAGGAGTAACCTAAATTCAGGTCTCCATCATGATCAGGGCTGGTAGGGTTGCTACCAAGTTGTCAGAGACACGGCTTCTTTTTTGTGTGTTGCTCCATCATTTTTAGCATGTTCCTTCCATCTCATGGTCTAAGGAAACTGCTTATGCTCTAACTGTTATACTCATGTTCCAGCCCTCCAGCCAGCAGGAATGAGGAAGGAAAGAACAGGGTAAAAAGTACATACCAGCTGTTTTTAGAGAGATTTCTGCCTAATCTAGATGCTCAAGAGATTGGAAAACACAATACCTTATAGTATATATTCCAGGCACCCTATAAGTGGATAAAAATTGAGAATTTTTTACTAAATGGTTACTGGTGTAACTAGCTTTCTTATGCAGTAATTCCCTGGGCCTTCATAAAACCCTTTAAGGAGGTGTACTTACCTCTCTTTGCCTTTGTTAAAGGCCTTGATTCAGTTCCCTTGAGGCTGGATCACTGTCTGGTGGGTAGAGGTCGGCTTTGGATTTCCGGTCTCTCATCCCCAGCACTCTCGGATGGGGCCTTGTATGGGCTCTCAGGCTTGGGTGCGCTTGCTGGCTGCCTCTTTGGGCCTCTGAATGTTACCTACTTTCTGCCTTTCTTGATTGTCTGTCCTAACTCTGTCATTTACTTGGTCTTCCACCCAAATCTTCTTCTTCCTGACTCACCTGCAGTGACAGACCTTTCATGGCCCCAGCTATGTTGATTTCAAAAACAGTAAAAAACAGCAATACTGACTTTGGCATATATTTTAAATTATACAAATTTCAGTGAATATATATTTTTTTATCATAAGGAAATCATTGAGGCATAGATATGCCAGGTTTCCCTTTTTTACTTGATTGTGACTTTGGGAGGGTTACTTGATATCTCTACGCTTCAGTTTCCTCACCTATATACTGGAGATAACTATAATACCTGCATCGTGGAGTGGCTGTGTAGTATTATACCTACCTGCTTAGGCTGAATCACTAAGTTAATCCATATCAAACAGTACCTGGCATGTTGCAAACCCTCATTGAGGTTTAACTAATGATAAAAGTAATAATACTAAAGTACCTGTAAACTTACTATAGCAATACTATTATTTCAACTCCCCTTCTTATTGTTTAGATTAATTGGTGGTTTATGGCTTTTATTTAATAACTGTCAATCAAAAAACAAAGTTTGCTACTGGGATGGCTATTGGAGGAATGATGAATAGTCTTTTCATAAATTTCATTGTGACATTTTACCCTTAACTGATAAATCACCTTTAAAGAACTGGATTGGATTCTCCACAGTTTTGGGCCATCTTGAGTTTTTAGCTGTCAGAGATTTCTAAAATAATCCTGGTTGCTAAAGAAATAAACTTAACACTCTTGAGAAAAAAGAAAGCAGGAATGATAAATGGATACAATTGAGTTGCTTTATTTATTTAGGGTTTCCAGAGTTAAAAAAGATTTTGAGGAGTCCTAAATAGTAATTCATCCTTTTGTTCAGGGAAGGCATGAATCACATGAATATGAGATATTATCTGCGTCTCAATGGCTTTGTCTTCCTGAACACATTTTAACATTGGCAGGTCTAAATGCTTGCTCCGTGTATCACTCAGAACTTGGGAGGAAGCTCATGACACACTCAAATAAGTCATTTAAATGAGTTAAATGAAGGTACCTTTTATAAAGGTGTGGGCAGGGTTATGGCAGTGAAGTCAGCATTATGATGGGGCACCCAGAAACTATCCATAGAAGGAAATTGTTACACAAGAGACTTGAAGGTACATGGCAGGAAAAAGAGAAAGTGATGGCTGTGATAAAGAGTCTTGATAGTACTTGTGGCTGTAACACACCTGCTGCCAGAACTGCTTCCTGGCTGGGACCGAGCTGGGGAATACTACCCTGACCTCTTTGCTCCCTCTGACCACTTGCCCTGGGTCTAATCTAATTGAAGCTGCAGGGCATGGGATCCAGGCAATGCCATGTATACAGATCAGCCTCCCAGGGCACAATACAGGGCAGGGGAAAGGAGAAAGTAGTCTGAAGAGGCCATGGTGCATAACTAGCACACTTCTCTCTGCAGGCTCAGCCCTGCTCCTTACTCAAACTCTTTAAGACCGTGAACAGGCATATTGTGCCTCGGGGTGTCAATGCTAGTTACTCTGATCTTAGAGACTCAGTTTTTAAGAGATGAGCTTCTTCAGGCATGAGTCAGTCTCCTTTTTCACGATGTCTTCTTGATTATCAGTTCTGTATACTGGGTGTCTGAATTCCAGAACAAGCCTCTGAAGAAACTGGGCTTTAGTTGTCTTATTTACAGAATCTTAGGGTTGGAGCTGCTCACAAATCAAATTGAAAAAAATCCTCATAATTCCTGACCATCCATGAGTTTTCGGTATTCATAAATTGAATTTAGGTAAGTTTTACTTCTATATAGCTCCAAGGCAACTGTGAAAATTTGGTTTTAATATAAGTAAACTGTGGGTTACATCTGTTGCAAAAAGCTAGAAAGAGAACAATGCAGTAAGATTAGGAAAGGGAGGCAAGAAGAAGAGCTGAAAACACCAGGAGCTCATGTCATGAAGTCTGAAAAAAGATAAAGATGAGACACTGTGGACAAGGGCCTTAGGAATTACATGTCATCCACTCCTGAGATAAAATCAGAAATGCCCTGAACATGTGTATAGAAGAGTAAACAGAAAGTAGTTTGTCTGCTGTCTGCAGCAATATAAAAATCTGTTTATAATCATCTAGTTAAAACTGGAGATTCAGAAGATCCTGAAAAGTTTCCAAGAGCTAATGAATTGTATGTGGAAATTAATAGCACTGAATCCATCATTACTCACTTATGATGTATAAATAGCATTGGTGTCTGTTTTGGCTGTTGTTGTTATTGATTTATTTGGTGGGAGGTCAAAAATTAATCACTTTTTAATATTTGCTTGGTCTTTCAAACCTATGTTCCCCATAGGGAAGTTCTCCAATGGCAAAATCAGAATATTATTCAAGAACTCTGTCCTTGGAACTGATGACAGTTACAGTATATTTATGTCATATATTCTGAAAATGAATATGTTTAGGAACTTTACAGAGCACATTAATTAGCAAATCAATCAAACAAAGCCCAATTTCATCCCCACCCCAACCTACGTGTTTTACAACAGGGTCAGCAAATTATGGCCTATGGATCAAATCTGGCTCTTTCACTGTGGCCCATGAATTATGTTTTTTTTAACTTTTAAATGAACTTTACAATTCAAAAGAAGAATAATATTTTGTGATGTGAAAATTATATGATAAACTCCCATGTTCATAAAGAAAGTTTTATTGGAACACAGGCCTGCCCATTCACTGATGTATTGTCCATAACTGCTACAATGGCAGAGTTTAGCAGTTGCTAAAGAGACCATGCAACTCACAAAACCTGAAGTATTTATTATCTAGCCCTTGGCAGAAAAGGTCTGTCTGCTTCTAGTTTACAGGATTGTATTAAAGTACATTTTCTTAAAGAAAGGGTTATAGAGTAATATTTAAAACACAATATTCTGTTCTCTATTATTTTTTAAACAGTGTTAGTGTTCACTTTTGTTCAGATCATTTGGCCTCAGAAATAATAAACAGTAGTTGTTGAAATCTTGCTACTACAAGCATTATCTTTTAGATGAATTACATTGGAAATATTTCTCTGACAAGATTATGATTCTTGGTATGACATTTCACAGACTATAGAAATGTATGTTTTATTTTAAGGGAAGACTGTTTTCTCCTCTTTGTTGGTGTGGTGGGAGAGTAATAAGCTTCAAGCGGAATTATCTTCAATGATGAGGAACTTGAGAGTCAATATAATCAAAATGAAAGATCTTGAACATTCTGCAAACCAAGGATAATAATTTGCAAATGTAGTCAATGTGAGTAAATACTGAATAAGAGAGTCTAGGTAGAGGAGATAATAAGAGATAAAATCTGTTGAACCTCAGAGTGCTAAAGAATAGTGAAAAAGGAAGATGGAAAAGTCTTATAAAGGTGAGAAAAAGGCTCTTAAATCTTAATACTGAAGTGGAACTGCAGTGAAAAAGACAGACTATGTGCTGAGCTGTACACTATTGTGAGAACAGTGTGTGATAAATCAAAGGAGTGGGCATGGCTAGTATGAGGAATGAAATTCTCCTGATATTTAATGTTGTATCAGAGTTCACCTTCAATATAATTTTGATGTGGTCCACAGATACCATAGATATGATTTACTATGTATGTTTAGATTCTTTCTTAAATAAGGAAGAAAATTTTAATTTCTGTGACAGAAGGCTTAGAAATCTGAGTAGCATTGTTATCAGCTATAGTTCACTATCTAACCACAATTAATTTTAAATTTAGGTCTCATGCATTTAATTAATTCATTTTCATACACATGTCTCAGAAACTATGAATTCAGATTTACTTTTGCAAATTTCTATAAACGTTTTAGAAAAATGTTCTAAGCAAGTCATCTAATATTCTATGGAACGTATCATTGTCCAAGGAATTATTTACATTTTAAACTAGCTAAAAGGTAGTGTTCAAGATTTGTCTCTTTCTAAATGGTCTAAGAGAAGTGTTACTTTACCACTCATTATTACCATTTACAAACTACAGTGGGATACATTTTGAAGAGGCATTTTTGTAAAATCAAGCAAGCAGCTGAAATAAAAGGAAATGAATCTAGTAAATAATATGCAAGGAGAGAGGATTTATCTGTTATTAATAACAAAATTATTTATGGCTATAGGTATTTTCTGTTATTTGTTATTCAATTATTGCTTTTTCATAATAAAAAAACTGAATTAGAGAAAACATGAAAAGATTCAACTACAAATTTGTATTGCTCTAAATGAGATAAAATGAACAAGGTATAGCAAAAGGATAAAATGTAATTGATTACTGGAGGCAAAATCTTCATTTTAATCACTTGTAACACACATGAATATCCATTAAATTCAATATGGATTCATTAAAAGCCTTGATTAAACATTTATTAAATACTCCATAAACATATAAATAACTATATTCATTATATAAGACTTACTGCATAACCTTCACATTCACATACTATCAAGTGAGGTTTTTTTGTTTTTGTTTTTGTTTTTAATTTATGGAGGTGATGAGTAGAATATATTTGATTGTTTATAATTAATGTTCTTTATAAACAAAGAAGAAATTAATTTATTTTTAGTAACTGAACACCAAATACCTGTCAAATGCGCAAATAAATATTTATATTTACATAATTGCAAAGTTCAAGTAAGAGAAATTAGTACGGAAATTTTTGTACTTTTAGGAAGTCTCAGGCCCTTACCCTTTGGTAGAGCAGCTACACAAACCCACTCATGGAATATTTTCTGTGTTTACAAATGCATGCTTTGACCTATTTAATAAAATGCTTAAAAATTGTTCACATTTTGAAAATTTTTAATTCTCAACTGGTTGAATTTCATTAAGAACAGTCAGCTTTTTTAACTTTCCTTAATCCCATATCTCTGTACTCAGCTCTGCATGTTAGGATTGAAAGCCAATAATCTCATAACTGTAGTGGTTGTGAAAAGCAGTATCTCAGGGGTCAGATGGGTTTGAAGCTTCCCAAAGGTCTCATCTTCACAGAATTGTCATTATATTTCCTGTGTAACAGCTCACTGAAAATTTCCATTGTCAGGGCTTGTCTTTATCTTTACCCGACTCAGAGCTCCCTGTGTCTCATCCCCAGACAGATATTTGCTGAAAACAATCAGCAGCAATTCTTTAACATCACAGCAGCTCAATTTATTGGTTCAAAGAATTTAAAGAAATCTCTGTCAAATTATTAGCTGACCACGAATAAACTGATTAGAACATCAGTGGCTATGAACAACAAAGAATATAGACTTTAAAAATTGTAAAGAATTAGTCCAGGAAAATCACTAGATGAACTAACGACAAGCAACAACAAAAATCAGTCCTGGGGAGACAGAATCTGATTTCCAGATTCTGTCACATTTTATTAAGGTGTCTAGTTTTCAACAGTAAATTTTGAAGCATATAAAGAAACAGGAGAGTATGGCTTGTAAATAAAAAAAAAAAGAAAAAAGCAGTCAAAAGCAACTCTTCCTGAGGAAGCCCAGATATTGGACTTGGATTTTAAATCAGCTATTACACATATGTTCAAATTACAGGAAGCCATTTCTTAAGAATTAAAGGAAAATATGAGAACAGTATCTCATCAAAAAACAGAAAAGTAATAAAAAGTATGAATTATAGAAAAGAACCAAACAAATGTTGGAGAAAAGTACCAAAACCAAAATAAAAAATTCACTCAATAGGCCCAGCAGTGGATTTGGACTGGCAGAAGAATCAGTTGAAGATTGGTTCATTGAGATTATCTAGTCTGAACAACAGAAAAAAACTGAAGAAAAATAGAGATTTAGATAGCTATGAGAAAGCATTAAGCATATCAACATACCCATAAGATGATTCTAAAAGGAAAAGATAGAGAAAGATACAAAAAGAGTATTTGAAGAAATAACTGCTGGAAAATCCCCGAATTGAATGAGAACATTAGTATGAACATTCTAGAAGCTCAATAAACTACCAAATAGGAAAAACTCGGAGATCCACACCTAAGCACATCGTAGTCAAGCTATCTGAAGCTGAAGACAAATATTATTAAAAACTGTAAGAGAGAAGCAACCTATCACTTACAAAGGAGCCTCAGTAGGATCAGCAGATGATTCTTACCAAAAATCATGGAAGCTAAGGTAAGAATGAAATGCTCAAAGTGCTGAAAGAAAAAGATAATCAAGAGTTCTAAATTCAGCAAAACTATCCTTCAGAAATGAGGCATAGGTAACAATTCAGCAATACTAGTTGGAGACTTAGATACCTACTATGAATAATGGACACTCAGCAGAAGTTCAACAAGGAAATAGAAGATGTGAAAAACATTATAAACATTTAGACCTAAGAGACATCCATAAACAGCACTAGAATAGATATTATTGTTTATTCTCAAGGTACATTGAGCTTTTTCTTAGATAGGACATATGTTAAGAGAAGTCTCAAGAATTTTTTATAAAGAGAAGTTATATAAACTCTATTCTCTGACCATATGTAATAAATTTAGAAATGATTATCAAAGGAGAATTTGGAGGATTCACAATTATGTTAGAAATTTTAAAATTCCTAAATAACAAATGAGTCAAAAAATAAATGAGAAAGAAAATTATAAAATTATTTAAGAAGAATGAAAACAAAAATACAATATACTAAACTTTATGGGATCCAATTGATGTGTGACTAGAAGGAAATTTATAGCTGTAAACTCTATTAAAAAATAAGACAGACTTCAAATCAGCAAACTCAAATTAATAACATCAAATCAATACATTCAGCAAGGTTTCAGGATATAAACCAATATACAAAAAGCAACTGAATTTTTATATATGATTAATGAACAATCAAAAAAGCAAATTAAGAAACTTTACATTTATAATAGCATCAAAAAGAATAAAATACTTAAGAATAAATTTAACCAAGAGGTATAAGACTCATACAGTGAAAAACAAAGAATTGCTGAAAAAAATTAAAGAAGACATAATCAATGGAAAGATATCCTGTGTGCATGGATGAAAAGACTTAATATTATTAGGTGGGTGGTACCCCCAAAGTGGTCTACTTATTCAACTCAATCACTATCAAAATCTCAGCAGTCTGAAGAAATGTGAAAGCTGATCCTAAAATGCACATTGAATCTCAAGGCAGCCCAAATAACCCAAACAATATTGAAAAAGAACAAAGTAGTCAAGCTCACACTGCCTGGTCTCAAAACTTATAACAAAGCTATAGTAATCAAAGCCATGTGGTACTGGCATAAGACTAGAAAAATATACCAGTGTAATATAATCTGGAGTCCAGAAATGAGCCCATACGTTTGTGGCCAATAGTTTTTTTTTGTTTTTTTTTTGAGAGGGCATCTCTCATATTTATTGATCAAATGGTTGTTAACAATAAATTCTGTATAGGGGACTCAATGCTCAATGCACAATCATTAATCCACCCCAAGCCTAATGCTCATCAGTCTCCAATCTTCTGAAGTATAACGAACAAGTTCTTACATGGTGAACAAGTTCTTACATGGTGAATAAGTTCTTACATGGTGAACAGTGCAAGGGCAGTCATATCACAGAAACTTTTGGTTTTGATCACGCATTATGAACTATAAACAGTCATATCAGGTCAAATATGAATATTCGTTTGATTTTTATACTTGATTTATATGTGAATCCCACATTTCTCCATTATTATTATTATTATTTTTAATAAAATTTTGGCCAATAGTTTTTTGACAGAAGTGCCAAGTGAATTCAATGGGGAAATAATAAACTTCTCAACAAATAGTACTGGAACAACAGCTAATCCATATCAAAAGAATGAAGTTGTATCCCTCCCTCAAGCCATTAATGAATACTCAAGAAAATGAAACATAATCTACATAATAAAGGAAACATAATGTAAATTGTGTATCTCATAAGGTACTTATATTCATATTATTTAAAGGACTCTTCCAACTCAACAATGAAAAGACATATAACCCAATAATAAGTGGTCAAAAATTTGGATAGACATTTCTATAAAGAATATATACAAATTCCCAATAAACACTTGCAAAAATAGTCCACATTAGGGAAGAGATAGTCATTAGGGAAATGTGAATCAACACCACAATGAGATAGCAATCACTAGAATGATTTTTATAAAAAAGATGGTTGGTGAGAAGTGTTGGGAAGGTTGTGAAAGAATCAGAACTCATACATTGCTGATGGAACTGTAAAGTGGGACAGCCACTTTGGAAGATAGTTTGGCAAACCTTCAAGAGTTAAACATAGAGTCATCCTATTACCCTGTAATTCCGTATATATACCCAAGATAAATGAAAATTTATTTTCATATAAAAACTTGCACATAAATATTCATAACAACATTGTTCATAATAGCCAAAAATAGAAAAAGTTTAAGTTGTCTATCAACTGATGAATAAACAAAACATGCTGTATTTATTCAGTCAGGCAAAGCAATAAAGTTCTGATCCTTGCAGCAACATGGATGTAGCTTGAAGACATTATGCTACGTGAAAGGAACCAGATGCCAAAGGCCACATATTATAGTTATATAAAATGTCCATTTATATAAAATGTCCAGGATAGGTAAATCCATAAAGACAGAAAGTAAATTGGTGGTTGCCAGGGGTTTGGAAGAGGGGGTAATGAGGATTGACTGCTAATGAGTATGGGGTTTCTTTTTGAAGTGATGAAAATATTCTCAGATTAGATATTGGTGATCATTGAACATATTTGTAAATATGCTAAAAACCATTGGATTATATACTTTAAATAATGAATTTTATGGTATGAATTATGTTACAAGAAGGTTGTCATAAAAAGTAAAAATTTTTTTCAAAAATATTTCAATGCTTTTATTCATCCAGAGAATGTGGACATGAATGAAGCCAACTCAACAGAGAAGGGCTTTCACAGCCGTGAAGTCCCAATGAACATCCTGCTGTCACTGCATCAAGTTGTCTTTTAGTGTAAGGTTGGATGTCCTCAGTAATACTGGATTTTCAAAAAAATCTCAAGTGCTGTCAGTAAAGATAACATATAGATTGAATTTTTAAAAAGCAAGATGATTCCAGAAGGAAAGCAACAGATCTCTATACCATGCAATGTAATAGCAGTGGTCCATGTTGAAGTGATTTCAAATCCTTAAAGAATTCATTGATTTGAAATCCTTAAAGAATTAGGACCAACTGCTAAAATATTATTCCTTTTAAAGTGCCAAATTTCATTTCAGTTTCAGTGTTTTGAAGTGGCTTTTATGAAATATCTTAAGAGTTTCATTTTTTTCTTTCATAAACTAATATGGTCCCACATGAAAAAAGCTGTGATATGAGCTACATCAGAATATTTTCCCCTCTTGGTATTGGGGGCAGGAGCAGCAGGAGAGGAAGAAACTACACTCTGAAAGGCTTTATTTTGCATTTATTTGTTGATTACAAAATGAGCTTGCCTATTTTTTAACAGTACATATAGAAGATAACTTCTAATTAAAATGGACTATCAATAATTTTTCTTTTATAAATGAGCCCCACATTTAAAACTGTTAAAAGAGATGTCTCTTAGCTTATCTTCCCCAACTAAAGCTTATTTTTTTCAGTTACTCAAGAATTAACTGAGCAACCGTCATGACAGTGCACATGCTAGTGATGATATGATGATGAGCTAAAACAGGGTTCCTGCTTTGTGGCACTTACAGTTTGGTAAAGAAGATAGGCAGTAATTGAGTATAAATGACAAATTATAATTGAGTACAAATAATTGAAAGTATAAACAAAAATGCAATGTAAGCAAATGAAACCACTGTTAGAGTTTGTAACAAAGGAACCTGATTTAGTCTAACATATCTTGGCTTCTGCTCTTGATATCTGAGCTGAGATTAGCAAGATAAATAGGTATTTATCAGATAAAGTTGGGATGGAGTAGGGGTGAGAGTGTCCCAGGCTGGTTGCTCCATCCTAGAAGATGATCAGTGTATGAGAAGGCCCTTGTGCTCACTACTTAAAATGGGCATAAGGTGAGGTTAGAGAATAGGCAGGGGCCAGTGGTGACGATGGGTTAAAGATTTAGGTTTCTATTCTAAGACAAAGGAAGAAATATAGGAGTTTCATGTCTGGGGGAGAAAGAGGAGGAACAGGCTCAGATGTGGTTTTGAACAGTTTGTCTTCCATGGACCATGGATTGTAGTGGAGAGAGTGAGTAGGAGGGTCCACTGGGAGATTACTTCAGAGACCAAATAGAAGATTACATAACTTGGACTGAGGGGGTAGGGGAGTGGGTGGGTAAGACTGGAGAGATATCTACAGAGTTGAGAGAATTGGGGGGAAATTAAAAGGACTTTTGATGGGTTAGATATTAACAGTGAAGGAAGAGAAGTTGTTAGACGTGACTCCATAATGCTGGGTACCTGTTTTACGTTTAAGTTTTGTTTTGCACTTACATTGGTCAACTCCTTATCTTTCTCTCCCTTTAGAATGTAAAACCCTTGAAGGCAGGTATATTCTTATTTATCTTTTTTGTGTGGTGAGGCCTGTTGCACACAGAAGACATTCTATACATACTTGGTGGTGTACTAGGCTAAATTAAAAACAAAAAGAAAGCTTTCAAAAAACTATTAAAAACATTCTCCACTGCTTCTAGCAGATTATTATAGGTCTGAGTAGAACTAAGCAATTATTTATTTTACCTGGTTGTTAGGCAGCTACTGAGGCCAGCAATTGGATGTGCAGAATATACGTAATTTATTGACCCTTGTTCAAAAACACAGTGAGCTGCCCAGCATACTTTAACTATGTTTAGCTTTATTGCTCCCTGGAGAAACATTTTGTCACTGATTGCATATTTTGGGTTGTCGAAAATGAATTTCATTAATACTGAGCCTCTTTTATGATATCAATATAAATTCAGAGTGTGTAAAACCATTAATTCAGCATATGCATCTAAACAGATGTTTCATATAATAAAAATGTACATTAAGGAAGGGTCACTGTACACATTTGGAGTGCTCCAATAGGTTAAGTAATTATGAGAGAACTGAAAGGATTCCTGAGACTTCAATCTGCAGCTAGCATTAAACTGCAGAAAGATGAACTCTGTTGACAAATCATCAGTGCTGACAGTCTCTTAACCTCTTTTCCTTCCAACACATAATTATACAAGCACCTCACTATTTTTTTTAAAGGAAAGTTTAAAAGCTTTAGGTATCAATGACATTTTGTGAAATTCTTTTTACCTAGGGAATTGCCCTTTTTTTCCTACCAGATATTCATTAGTGTGTTCTCTATAATACAGATAGTGTTTTAGAAATAGAAAAATGTAAATTCATAGTCCAGAAGCATTTCAATATGTCGTAGCTTCACTATGTCATTAGAATGATTTTCAAGGCTGTTTCAGATCATTTGCATCTATGACAGTTGTATTGATAATCAGATTTTCTAGTTGCATATACAGACATTTGGGTACTTCAGCCGTTTGTTTCTTTCCATGTTAAGTTTCCCTTTGATTAAAATGAAAAAAAAATAGAAATGGTCACATCCACTTAAGACATAATAGATCCACTGGTAAAGCATTAAAGCACTATTTTCTTATGTGTTCTTTGGAAAAGTAAAACAAAACTCTGTTTTTAAGCCCTTGTTTATAAGTTCCTCTTCTCTTGGAGAATATATGTGTAGTATCAGACTAGAAACCTTTAAAATTGATGTAGAACACATTATCTACCACTTTGTGGGGATACTTTGTCATGAATTGTATATGAGTATGTCAGGGACAGCAGCATTAGTATGTAATTAGAATCAAGCCAAGTAGTACCTGAATTATCACAATATTCCTCTGCTCTCACCAGCTTCTTGCTGCTTAATGTGTTAACACTTGGATGCACCTTTGTTATACATAATCAGATATTATTAAGAGGGACAATTTAAGAAGTTAGAGATGGTAAGGGATTGTACAATACAAATAGCTGAGAAATGAGGAGAGAGAAAGAGACAAAAAAGACAGGCTGAATTCAAGACAACTGGGAATCGAGATTGGGAGAAATGATTCTGGGAAGAGATGTCATGTTAAGGCAGCCAGGGTTGAGGGAAACAGAATTCTCAAGGTACTTGCTGTATATTAAAATGCATTTATCTGTGAGAGACTGAATAAAGAATTGGAGTATTTTAATTATTTTCCCTGAATGAATTGTGATTCTTTAACACTTCACTGAACTTGGGCCACTCTGAGCTGTTGGATTTATTCAGATTATTCACACACACACATATACATATACACTCACATATATTTATGTGCACACATAACATACATAGGTTAATATACCTGTTTAGTTCACAGTATTTAAAATACATAAATTTTAAAAATTATGTTTATGGGTATATTTCCTTAGCACACAGCATGTGAATTATTAAAATGGTTCTCATTAGCCTCTGTTTATCACAATACTGTCATTTGAGCACAAATATATCTAGATTCCTTCATGTATTGTATTAGTAGCACCCACTGTTACATGAGTTAAAATAAAGGCCACTTGACTCGGTAAGATGCAATGTGATTTTTACAGAACAATCTAGAGAAAACATTGTGGGCCAAGACTAGACTTTGTGTTTCTCAGGCTCTTTCTAGGTATAACAACTTTATAATGGCTTTTAGCTGTGTCTTTTGTGTAAATATACTATGAAATCCTTTCATTCCTGAGCTTTGAGTGTATGATTCATCTGTGAGGAGTAGCTGTAATGAAAGCTGGCTGCGTTTTCTTTGATTCTCTCTTTTTGCGCCTCCAAACTCACTATGGGTGCTCTGGCAGTCTCTATCCAAAAACCAAGTATGGAATTGGTTTGTATTTGGTTGTGCTAAGAACTCTGGAGAACTCTGAAGTAGTATGAAGTGTCCGCTGAGTTCTCTTGTAGCTCTTCTCCTTTATTATAAGGGGTTCTTCAAACCAAAGACTGATTGCTTTGTAAATTGTGCATTTGGACAAGTAAAGTTGAATGACTTTATAGTCTACTACCCACCATGTTACCCTAGAGCTGATGGATAAGATCTTATCAGAATGGGTACCTTCCTACACTGCTACTAGAATAGTAAATAAGTGCAACCTTCCTTGTGGGGCAAATGTCTTTATGATTTAAAGCTTCAAAATCACCTTTACCTTTTGTTCCAACAATTCTGCTTTTAGAAATTGATCATAAGGTATATATTCAAAATTGTATGTCATGATGTAGGTTCTAATCAGTTTCTAATTAGATTCTAATCAGAGGGTTATTTATAATGTTAAAACAGAGAAAGAAACATCCAAATAACCCAGCACTGATTGAAGAGACTCTAGCAGACTACAGGGCATCCATGCAGAGACACGCTAGGTGACCATTAAAGTTTATGTTGTGAAATATTATTTTTACTGACTGTGAAACATGTTCAAGATACATTAATGGAAAAGAATGTTACAAAATAGTATTATAGGTATTTTTATTATCTGATTTTTCTTCTCTGTATTTTAAAATTATTTTGTCACAAATAATAGAAGTCAACTCTAGTTCAGCAAGAGAGAACTTATTAGAATTAATGAGAGCCAGCTTGGGATTGATCTGAAACCAACAATTGGAGGGAGCCTGGGGAATAGGAACCAGAGTAGCAGAAACTTAATTAATTAATTAGGACATCACCACCTCTGCTGTCTTCACTACTGTAATAAACAAGTACTTCCTCTCAATTCTTTCCTTACCCAAGATTCAAAGTCCCAGGATAAAGTGTATTTCATTACTAGCCTAATGGATGCCATTTCCCAGCCCTGCTGTTTAGAAAGGAATCTGAGACTTTCACTTTCTACTTTGGGAGTGAAATACGGTAACTAGGAATTGCCTTCCCAATAAGATGTTAGGCAATAACAACAAGGTAATTTCCTCAGAGAAAATCAGAGCGGAAGGGGCAGGGACCTGATATTCTCCCAAATGGCCTTCCTAGTATTTTACCTTGAAAATAAAAAATCTTACCAAAAAAAAAAAAAGAAAAATTGTATGACTTATTGGACATCTACAATGGGTCCAGCAGTGTTAGTTGCTTGTGAGTTAGTTACTATTAGGGTTTTAAATACAGAGTGGTATGTGTGTGTGGGGATGGGGCGGGGGGTAGGGGTGGGGGTAGAGTTAAAAAGAGGAATTACATTGTAATTATCTTAAAAAAGCAAATTTAAAAGTCTACTGTAACAGGAGATAGAAATTATTTCTTTTTACACAGGAAAATACTATATGCGTTACAACATCATTTATCAATTTCTGTGTATTTATCTCAGAAGATCCACTGCTTCTTCTCCTGCGATTCATCTCTAAACTAGGAATATAAATACTCAGCATGTCATTGTTAATAATGATACCTCAGAAGAGCCCTGTTGGGCTCTATTAGTGTAACTCTTGATTTTGAAGGAAAATCATGTTTATGGAAGCCATATAAAACAATTGATATAAATGTAGTTTCACTAACATCATTTGAAATAGTCCTAAAATATTTTCACCATCTGCTGTGCTACAGAGACCATGAGGTATTCTCTAAGAAGATCCTCTAAATTTGACCTTGAGAACTCTACTCCATCTGCTCTGAATTAAAACTAAACTGGTTAGTACCTGGGTACTTGGTTTAGAGCCAGTATTTTCTAGGTTGCAGCTGAAGCGTTGTTGTGATTTGAGATGGCTTTTTTGTCATTGTGTTTGATGCCATCTAAAGTCATGAATGTAATTACAGGTGGAATGGAAGTGAGAATTTGAGTATGAAATGAATCTCATATTTTTGCTTCTCTTTTGTCCTCCTTAGCTGTAACATGATTATGAAAACCATGCAGCTAAATAAAACCTTTTACCAATTAGTATGTCTCTGCTGTGAGCATTGCTTGAAATGGCTCTGAAAGGAGATTTATTTTCAAGTGTCATATTATGTTAGTCTCTAAAACATCCTAGATATTTGTATTTTCAAAAATAGAAAGCTTCTAACAATTTATATGCTTTTATTTTTAATTTATTCCCCTTCTGTTTTAGAAATAATTATTTTTCCCTGGAACTCTTTTACGTTAGAATGTATGGAAGCAAAATTTTAATTGTATAATTATGTTCCTCTCACCATTTTGCTTTTCTAATTCAGAGGACTCTGATATAACCCTGCCTTTCAGGGTTCAGTGGCAAACACTGTAACCTACCTAAGAGCTGGCTTATTTGTTCACGTAGTGGGCTGTGATCCTTTATTCTCAGAGAAGGTGATTCATTCCTCATCCCTCAAGATAAATCATGATTAGTTTAATCCATCATGCAAATTCCATTGGCTTTTTGTCATTGATATATCTTAGAGTGAACATTTGATCCAGTTCTGGTCAATGAGACATGATAGGAAGTCTTCTTGGTAGCTTCTGAAAGAGGCTTTTTTACTGGATAAAAAGAGAGATACTCCACAAGAGATGCCTCTTCTATTTCTTCTGCCAGGCCATCTTTCTGTGACTGTGGTTGTAGGAAGATTTGCTATCTGAAGCTGAAGCAGCCATCTTATAACTATGAGGTAGAAACCTGCAGAAAAAAAAGTGAGAATAAAGAGAATAAAGAACAGAAAGATAGATACAGCTTGGGTTCCTAATGACATGCTTGAACCACTATGCACAGCCCTGGAACTGTCAACCTTCAGAGTTCTTATTATAGGAGAAAATCAAATATCTTCACTGATCAAACCACAATAAATAAGTTGAGCTTTCTTTGTATTGTAGCTGAATTCACCTTAACAGGTATAGATCCTTAATATCAAGTAAGTTGCAATACAAGTGGTCCTCAAATTTCATATCTGACTTTCTGATAGTATATACTTTGATAACACTGGTTGATTTTCACATACTTAATTCAACTTTTCATACTTCATTGGGCAAGTATTTCTAGCTATCATATCACAGTGTTCCCTTTCAGACAATAAAAAGTAGTGTAAACATCCTACACATCTATACTTGTATAATTATATTTCCCCTCATTTTACAAAAATGAATAGAAAACAGAAAAATGAAAACATTAGAAATAACTTGTGAATAGAAATGTTGATTGTATAAATAAAGTAATTGAGATAAACATGAAATAATTAGATGTGCCAAAATACATGTACCTTGCACTTTGATAGCTCTTGGACTAAATCTAGTTTACTGTGTGTTTCAACTATGAAGTAGAATTAAACAGAAGGTAATCTATATTATGAAATATTGACTCATGTATTCAAAGATAGTCTTTTAGGTCAGGGAATAGGGAGGTACTTTATGATCATATTTAGCTACCTAAAATTGGAACTCCCTATTTGGATATTACTTCAACAAATAGCTGTTGAACATTCATTATATGCTAAAGTACAGATCTAGTAACAAACAAGACAAAATATGGTCCCTTTATTGGAACTTGTTGCTTAGACATATAAACTATGGATGGAATCATTTACATGTATGGAATTCTCTGGGCATGATGGAGAATTGGGTATTTATTGTTATTATTGTAGGAACAGACTTTGCCTTATCTGTGAGAATCTCTGAAGAAGTGGTGTTTAAACTGAGATCAAAAGAATTAACAGGAATAAGACCAGAAGAAGAGAGTTAAGAGAAGGAAGTCTGTTCCAGAAACTGATGTGAAATCTCTGAGATAACTAAGAGACCTGTAAGAAATCTTATTTGGCCAAAGAAAAATGGAAGGAGAAAGTCATGTAAGATGGGGTTGGAGGGGCAGATAGAATCAGGATCATGCAGGTCTTTATACATATAAGCACAAACAGGACCACAGAAGAGTTTTAAGAAATCTGATGCCATAATATTATTTTTAAAATACTCCCTACAACATTATATAAAATTAATTGGAGAGCAGCAAGAGAAGAAGACTAGATAGGAGATTTCTTCAGCTGTCCTCATGGAAGAGGGAGATGTAAAGAGAATGGAAGCAAAGGGAAATGGACAGCTTCAAGAGGCATTTAGAAAGAAAATAAAGCGACTTGATCTTTAAAGGAGTTTATCTTCTGGAACAATCCTGAAAATGAAAATTAATGACCAAGTTCCAGTGAAATAGGTGTTCCTGGGACTGTCCTGGGAAAACTAGGATGTATGGCCACTGTAGGCATGAGAGTTCCTGGAGGGCACGGAAGGGCCAAGTGCAGCACCAAATCCCCTTTCACAATGTAAATTTCTGACTGTAATTGTCTTTGGTGCTGGCTAATCTCAGGAGTCACTTAAATTCTTATGTTGACTGTTAATTTATGTAATAGAAGTTATTAGATTCCAATAGCCCATTTTCCTGGTACTTTGGGATCTCCTGCTTAGACTTGATCCTAAGGGTTTAATTCTTCGAGACAAATGCATGATGCTTATAAGATTTTAGATGACATAAGCAAACCCTTCTTTAGGTAAAACTTGTCTCTTAGCCCTTGTTTTGTGTCTCTTTAGCTCTGCTTCAGAGGAGTCTGTGTCAAATGCATTACGAATTCTTTTTTCCTAGGTGTGACTGTCATTTAGGGGTCAAATTAAAGCTCATTCAAACGGAACAGTGACAGCTATAGAAACTAGCCTTTAGCCAGCTTCCTCTCTAGAGGTTTACAGGGCACCTGCCAAGAATGTCACTTAATTACGTAGTTTTACAAAGCATTACTGCTTTTGTGTATTTTCAAGGATTAAATGTGGACTGCCTATCCTGCCAAGGCCTTCCTGCTGTGGCAAATACTTCTCTTGTCTTACCTCTGTCTGGTCTCCTATACATAATCACACTGTGTTAATTGCACTTAAAAATACTTTTCCTCTATTCTCTCTTCTATTTCCAGGTAACTAATGTATTTTTTAGAACAACTAGTTTTAATTTTGTGTTTGCATTTTTTCAGTAAATGACATCTTCTAGCAATATTCTCTAATTGTTGAATCATCAGTTTCTATGATTTACCTTCTTATACATTGACTGTATAATATTCTTTACTGCCAAAAACAAGAAAGGCAAACTCATTCAAAAAGACAGTGAATATTGAAAACTATATATTAGAACTAGTTAACTAAAAATAATTTGAAGGGTAGTTGTGTTTTGGGAAGGAAATGGCAATAACAGCCTTCAGTCTGCCAAGCAATGTGCTAAATCTGATATACTAGAAAAGATCTCCAGTTAAATAGCAGATGATTCACTGTCTTGATTACTTTAGAAGAGTCATCTTTTCCTAAGTTTGTATAGAAAAACTTGGCCTTTCTGTTATTATATATGAGCATACTTTCAATTGACCCATGTTATAATAACATTAATATTAAAGTTTATTAAGCTGCAAGGTCTTGATGTTTTAAATCATCAAGATTCTCGTAGAATCTGTAAAGGGTACAAAGGAGTGCTACCTTACCCTGTATAGGTAAGAAAACAGCTGTAAGTGATGCCAGGCCAGGTTTATGATAAAAAGCTATCTCTACAAAATGAGAGGACCAGAGTTTAGTATTTTTGGGGGGATGTTGTTTAAATTCATATAACAACAAGACCCCCAAACACAGTGCTCAAAAAAGGTGGCTTATTTCTCATAGTCCCACAATACAATATAGGAATGTCAAGGTAGTCAGTCCAAGGTACTAAGCATCTCTGTCACATAGCCCCTTAAAGCAACCAGGTTCCATTGTTTTGTGGTTTCACCAACAACTAGGGTTTTGTGGATTACATGGCTGCAGATCCACATTCCTGAGCAAAGGAAGTAGGGGAAAGAGGAAGCAGAGAATAAGCACATTTTTCAAGAATATGATGCATAAATTGTATTAAATCAAGAGTATAAATATACCTATACACAAATGCTTATAGTTATTCATTTATAATATATGGAAGTTTTTAAGGTATTAAACACATGTATATATCTTCTTTATAATCTGGATTTAAAATTGTATACCATGTTTAAACAAAACAATCTCTTCCCTCTGCTAGAAAGATAAATGTGTTCAGCATTTTGAGATCTGGTTCAGGCGCTCGGCTAAATCCAGCTCTGTGGCCTCTTGAAAGTCACCAGACTTGGAGCCGTCAATTTCTTTCCAGACTGACAGACATATGAATAACCACATGATCTTCATGGTTATTTTTTTTTCTGTACTTAAAATCTTATGATTCAATATTTAATATCATGCTCTTCTTAGTTACATTAAAGCAAGAAAAGAAATGTATGAACAGAGAATTCTTACGTCTAGATCTTCAGCAGGTTTTCTCCCATTCTTCAGTGAGATAGAATAATTAGAAGTATTCTTGCCATATAAAGAGAACACTCCATGTGAATATTCATATTCATATTTTATCACCTATGACACTCACACTTTTGCAGCTCACTCAAAAAAACAGATGATTTCTTATAAAAAATGTCAAGACTGGCATTGTTGTGGTTACATACTAAAGATATTCCCAGTACCTTTGCTTGAGCACATATTTAGGTGGTTTGATGGATCTTTTGGCCAGAAATTCATCCAAAAATTAAACTAAATTTAAAATGTAGAGAATTTTCTTAGCCAAGGGCTATGTGACAAGTAACTAGTAGCTTACTAATAATTTTAGCACTTATTGTTTACAATTTTTATTTTGCTTTAATTCGATCTGCATTGTTTTTGGTTTCATTAGCAGAGGCTCGGTTTGTGTTGGCTTTTATTTATCTATTTGTTTATATTTTTATTAAGGTATATCATTCATATACACTCTTTTGAAGGTTTCACATGAAAAATAATGTGATTACTACATTCACCCATATTATCAACTCCCCGCCATACCCCATTGCAGTCATTGTCCTTCAGTGTAGTAAGATGTCACAGAGTCACTACTTGTCTTCTCTGTACTACACTTTCTTCCCCATGATCCCCCCACACACCATGTGTACTAATCATAATACCCCTCAATTCCCTTCTCACTCACTCCCCACCCGCCCTCCCCCAGTCCTCCCCTTTGGTAACTGCTAGTCCCTTCTTGGAGTCTGTGAGTCTGCTGCTGTTTTGCTCCTTCAGTTTTGCTTTGTTGTTATACTTCACAAATGAGGGAAATCATTTGGTACTTGTCTTTCTGTGCCTGACTTATTTCACTGAGCATCATATCCTCCAGCTCCATTCATGTTGTTGCAAATGGTAGGATATGTTTCTTTCTTATGGCTGAATAGTATTCCATTGTGTTTATGTACCACACCTTCCTTATCCATTCATCTGCTGATGTCCACTTAGATTGCTTCCATATCTTGGCTATTGTAAATAGTGCTGCGATAAACATAGGGGTGCATAAGTCTTTGAATCTGATAACTTATTTTCTTTGGATAAATTCCTAGGACTGGAATTCCCAGGTCAAATGGTATTTCTATTTTTAGTTTTTTGAGGAACCTCCATATTACTTTCCATGATGCTTGAACTAATTTACATTCCCACCAGCAGTGTAGGAGGGTTCCCCTTTCTCTGCATCCTCGCCAGCATTTGTTGTTCCTAGTCTTTTTGATGTTGGCCATCCTAACTGGTGTGAGGTGATATCTCACTGTGGTTTTAATTTGCATTTCCCTGATAATTAGCGATGTGGAGCATCTTTTCATGTGCCTGTTGGCCATCTTAATTTCTTCTTTGGAGAATTGTCTGTTCATATTCTCCACCCATTTTTTAATGGGGTTATTTGCTTTTTGGGTGTTGAGGCATGTGAGTTCTTTATATATTTTGGATGTTAACCCCTTGTCGGATATGTCATTTACAAATATATTCTCCCATACTGTAGGATGCCTTTTTGTTCTGCTGATGGTGTCCTTTGCTGTACAGAAGCTTTTTAGCATGAGGTAGTCCTATTTATTCATTTTTGCTTTTGTTTCCCTTGCCTGAGGAGATGCGTTCAGGAAAATATGCTCATGTTTATATTCAAGAGATTTTTGCCTATGTTTTCTTCTAAGAGTTTTATGGTTTCATGACTTACATTCAGGTCTTTGATCCATTTCAAGTTTACTTTTGTGTATGAGGTTCGACAATAATCCAGTTTCATTCTCTTACATGTAGCTGTCCAGTTTTGCCAATACCAGTTGCAGAGGTGGCTGTCATTTCCCCATTGTATGTCCATGGCTCCTTTATCATGTGTTAACTATATATATGCTTGGGTTTATATCTGGCAATGTTGGCTTTTTTGATTTGAGAAGCAATAAATGTAAATGTATTAGAGTGGGGAGGATTTTAGGTAATGTAATATTCTAGGTAAGGTAATACTCTAAATATTTTATAATATGTTAATATTTTTAAATAGGTAAGGTAATATTTTAAAGGAATTTTGACTATTCAGTTTCAGTGACAAATCATAAAAAGGACAGACTATATTTATTGGCTCATTTATCTATTAAAAATAAATACATAAATGAAACAATGGTTCCTTCTCCTCCTCCTTATTTGCCTTTTCTGATACTCACCATCTTCTGATGAACAGACTTCCTAGCTGACTAGAAGTAGAAGATTTTTGCCCAGGGGAAAAAATCCTTGGATCAATGTGCAAATTCATGACAAATTAAAGAGGGATTTACAGTTTGTGAAGCAATCTTTCTTACAACATGAAAAACAACCATGTATCTTGCTGAACTAAAATGGAAGAAGCTGTGCAGGTTTGATGAGACAATATATTTTCTAAAAAATGTTCTTTTGTAGCTGCAGTACAATTTTGCTTTAGCTGGTGATAATATGGCATCACTGGAATCCAAAGAAATCATAAACCCAGTGGCACGTTTGTTGGGAACACAGTTTTTGGAAGAGAAGATTGTAATAAGTAAGCAGGTGAACAATACTGCTTTTATGGGGCCAGTCCTACATAAAAATAGGTAAACTGAGGTCAGGACAAAAAGAGCTTTCTCAGTACACCTTATTGCTATTTCTGCAACTTACTTTTTAAATTTTAAATTCAGGGTTTGTCGAATGCTCCTGCTTGAGCCTTTCACTTGGAATTTATCTGGCAGCATTAGGAAAGCATACTTAAGCATCAGGCTTTAAAAAACAAGCAAAGAAAATAGTTGAATCCTAATTGACCTTTACCAAGTTGTTTCTTTCTTTTAGGAGTTTGTGAACAGAGTTGAACTATATACTCGTTTTTAGTAAGATAGATATTAGCGTCACCAAAAAGTCAGAATAACTGTCTTTTCATTGCACTCGTTCATCCAACCTTGTCAGAGAGCAAATGAGGAGTTACAGGAAGAACAAGAAGGCAGGCATGACAGAGACAGGAACCAGAGGAGTTTTGTGCCAGGTAGAGTGCCCATGGATTTTTTTTTTATCATGAACTCATGAGTACCTTTTTTAAATTAGTAGATGGTTTTTAGAATAGTTTCAGGTTTCAGAAAAACTGAACAGAAAATACAGAGAATTTTCATTTTTTTCATTTTTCAAAAGAAGAGTTAATGTCAGCATTTCTATTCAATGATAGCAAACCACCTTATGCATAATTTTTTAGGTACTCATCACAAAAAACATTTTTTTTCAAATCAACTGTGTACAGTCTAACTATAATCTCTGCTTTTCTTTCCTTATGTTCCAGTAGCATAAATGACCATGTGTGGACTGAACATGTAGAGTGATACAGTTCTGATCTGATCGGTTGTGGGCCTGTAGTATGGGCTGTACAAATATAGTCAATTGTGGACCTATAGCATGAACTGTACAGTTGTAACTAATCAGGGGCCAAAAATATGGGGTGGTATAATTATAACAATCATGGGCTTCTAATATGGGCTATGCATTTGTCATTAAGTGTGGGTCCATAATGTTGCAGTTCTAATCAAATATTACGAAAGAGCCAGGAAGAGGGGACCCAACATTTATTGGACACCTGATGTGTCTCTGGAAATGTCTTGTGGACTTTACCTGCCATTTTATTAAATTCTCACAGAAATGCTATGAAGTTGGTATTATGATTCCTATGATGAGAAATTAGAATAAGGAGGATAAATAAGTTCCCTAAAACCCCACACACATAAGATGTGGGACAGGTATTTGAATTGCAAAGCCTCTACTCTTCCACACCATCGTGCCTTCTACCCATAACTTCATTTGTCTAGAGATGGCAACTGTGTGCATTCCAGGCCAGTAGCAGAACTTATAATTGATCCTAGAATGTTTTTCTATCTCTAATTTGGCCCTGATTTTCTTCTCTTTACTGTACTCTAGGTAACCATTGTCAATCAATGATGATTGGCATATGATTTTTTTTTAAATCATGATCTACGATTTATGTACATATAAAATACATATGAGAAGTTTTTATTAGATTACTTATAGTCTAGTATACTTAATATACTTATATATAGTTTCAGTGGAACTTTAAGCAATTACAGTTCAACTTTACATTGTATTAACTTGTTTTCTCTTCTGATTACTGTGCCAACTTCAACTTTTCTTTTAATTTCTTCTGATCTCTGGAATACTATTCAAATATTGATCTCTGGAATACTATTCAAAGCATCTGATAAATGTATATTCCTCCAGCAATTCCAAGGATGCTAGCAAAAAGCAGTTGTGGAAGAGTCAATCTTACAAATGTTTTCAACAAATGCTGCATGTATGAATGTGGTTTTGAAAACCGATACTATTGAAAAAACAAAGGTAGAACCTATTTGTCATCCCTAATCTAATCCCAGTACATAAATTCCATTTTTTAAATAATCCTTTGATTTACCAAATCTACCTGTTTTCCTTCTTCCCAATGTTATCTCACACATCAGTGGTAGTTTAAGCAGATTCCAGTTCAGGTCTATGAATCTTTGACACTTGCTGGCTTGTGCTATCCTAAACAATACAAGAGTTACAACTTTAATGTACCTCCAAATACTACCAACAATACTTTTCCTTAACTTATGTGACAAATAATTAATTCCTTTTCTCAGTCTCTTTTAAGTTTGAGTATAGAGGGGAGGGCGAAACAATGGAAGGACTGAGAAGAAAAGACATTTCCTAACAGCTCTTTAAGCAGCCTAAAAGTATACCTCAGAAGTAAACACCAACTGTAATTTTGAGATAATCCTTGCCTAGACTCAGCCATGTGGTATCCCTTAAAACCCATCTCAGAAATTCTGGAATTTCCACTGGCTTTAGAACCCATAGAATACATTATTTTCCATTTTTTAACTGTAATTGTTATTTTATTTAAGTTCCTGTTTTAAGGAAGAGACTCTATTAAATTATTTCATGTAATGGGATTTATTATACTCACATAGAAACTGGGAAATAGTTAAGTCAGGCAGGAGGCATAGTAAAGTCATGCCACAGGAAGGCCAAGACCTGTGGGCTAAGGTCATAGGATCTTCATTCTTATGCTTCACCATTTCCTGGAGTCAGTCACTCTCTTGACCTTTCGTCTCTATGTGAATTAACTATATCATCCTCCACTCTGTATTTTTAGATGACTCCTGACTTTTGCTTCTTCCTTATTTCTGCCTTCTCATTAGTTGGGCCCATACAAGGCCTACAGTTTCTCCAGAATTTTCCACATTATATTTTTTCCTTCAGCTTCAGCCCCCACTATGCTCCACCCTTCTTGTATCTTTATTTCCTGAGGTGCGAATCTAATTGACCTAACAGGCAAGTATTAAGAAGAAAATAAAAAGTTTCTGTGACCCAAAGATAACAGACTCAACTGCCATTATCATATTTACACAGTTCTATCCAGTCTATTTTTTTGATGTAAATGTGCATAAAAAAGGATAATTGTATAATCTTGGGCCTATACTGTATATAGTTTTACATTTTTATTTCACATTTAACTTTATATCATTGGCATTTTCCAAAGTCATTAAATATTGCTTAAAAATGTGCCTTCTAACGCCTATACCATGGAAACTTTCAATTCAACCTTGTTTTGAGAATTTCCTGTTTTCCTTTCTTATACTTAGTAAGAAAGTATCCTTTCTTGGGAAACCATCATTAATTTCACAGCAGGATAGGGAAAGGCCACTGATTTCTTCTCCTCAGTTCATGTTCTCTGCTAATGTCATCTTCTGATGAAAATGAAGCTTCTTCAGCCACTGGCTGGATCTAGCAATGTTTTACATTTACTGCATTAGATGCAAACATAGGAATGACCTTTGCCATGCATGAAATATTGATGATTTCCAATAAATTCACTAGTGAGCACATGGAAGGACTGAGAAGAAAAGACATTTCCTAATTTAAATTTAAAATTTATTTTTAATTTAAAATCAGAGAGTTGCAGAGTGAGTAACATGCTGCTTTGGCAAAACTGATCAATTAGGTTCTTTATACGAAGACCTGTGACTTTTCCTTAAAAAGCATAAAATTATGGAAACTACGTCTCCTTTTGCATTTTATGTATTAAATTTTGTTGAAAGACAAAAGCATCTCACAAATTTAAATAAAAGCTATTTTGGTTTTTATACATCACAGGCATGAATATAAATAGCCTAATAACCAAAGAGCTTAGAGAACATAGAATTTGATTAACTTAACCTTATGGTCAGCTTAAGTTTAAGCAAAAACAATTAAATTTGTTTCAAGTAACATTTACTAGGCACTAACTCTCTCCCAGACACTGTTGGATGCTGTTGTATTTATCAGATTTCTTTCCTCACAATTAAATTGAGTGTTACTATTACCTCCATTTTATAAAGACACAAAGACTGAGAAGGTATTTGCACACACAACCACACAACTACAAATGATAGAATTTTAATTTCACCCTATCCTTCCTCATTTTGGGCCCATTCATTCACTCAAAATTACTTCCTGAGCACCTACAACATGCCGGAGTGGTGATGGACTCTGGGAATACAGTGATGGCCAGACAAGGTCCATTCCTCCTGAGGTTACAAATAGCTCACTGGGGGAAACATATTAAAAATTATTTTAATAAAAGTAGTAGAGAAAGACAAACACTGTATGATATCACTTATATGTGAAATCAGAAAAGCCAAACCCATAGAAACAGAGAGGAGAATGGTGGTTACCAGGGGCAGGGGAGGGAGAGAACTGGAGAGATGTTGGTCAAAGGGTAGGAAAATGCAGTTAGAAGGTAAGAAGTTCTGGAGTTCTAAAGCACAGCATTATGATTATAGTTAACAATATGTATTATGTATTTCAAAGTTGCCAAGAGACTAGATCTTAAATGTTCTCACTACGAAAAAGAAATGATTATGCGCCCAAGATGTTAGCTAATGCTATGGTGGTAATCATATTGCATTATATAATTATATCAAATCAACACATTTTTACACAATGTTACATGTCAAATATATCTCAGTAAAAAAGTCGTGCTACAAAAGAGCTACAGGATGCTGTGAGACTATCAACTGTGAAAAATTACCAATGTTTCCTTTGCTATCTTATAGCTACCACCCACTCTTTCATTTTTTATTTCTCCTGTTTTGGGGTACCTACTCTATTGTGGACATCATGTTAAGCTTATGTGAGTTATTTAATTCAATCCTCTCAGCAATCCTAAGAAATAAATGATCTAATTGTCT
The DNA here is from genome assembly GCF_030020395.1 of Manis pentadactyla. Taxonomy (NCBI): domain Eukaryota; kingdom Metazoa; phylum Chordata; class Mammalia; order Pholidota; family Manidae; genus Manis; species Manis pentadactyla. The sequence continues at coordinate 62,611,656 of NC_080025.1, read as the reverse complement.
CCTATCTATTCATAAGGACACTAAGGATTACAAAGGTAAAGTAATTTGCCCAGGGGTATAATGTGGAAACTGGGATTTCAAGGACTCGAATCTGTCTGATTTCAAGACCCTTATTGTCCACTACAATGCTGTTTATTATGTTTCATTTTTTGATAATATTATATATTTGTAACTTTTATAATTTTCTTTTTCTTCCTTTCCATTATTCACTCACCCATCCCATCCTCACTCACTTACTCTTTGATTCTTATGAAAAAAGTTTGCTAACCTCTGCTTTAGTGCCATTCCTCAGTCTCTCATAATCATCAAACTATGATTCATTGTATTTGTTATGATATGTAATATGGAGATAATTAAAAATGACAAAATATGGGTAGGCTAGAGGATAAAAATGTTACCCATGATCTGCCTGTGGTGTTTCATCTTTGACACTTTCTGAACTGCTGGATTGGTACATGCCTAGCCCTTACCACCTGTGTTTGCCCTTCTGTATAAGAGTTTTCTGCTTTCCTGTACCTAAACTTCTCTGCCTATTTTCTAAAATTATTATGTTCTTCTTCTCCATATCTTTAGAGTTTTCCATTAAGTGTATTTGTTATCCTGGGATAAGTGATTCATGTTCAAAGTAACTTTGCTGTTTGCATCATTAATAAGATGGTCATTTTTTTTCCTGCATAGCATACAAAAACTTGAAATAATGGCTGTGTCTTTATGATCTGTAACATTAATCTCTGAGTTAAAATTGTATCCCTTGCCATTTTCCTGGTCCTCGGCCCTGTTCTCTTAGTTTCATCCCCATTCTCCCTCCCTCCTCTTCTGTTTTCCTTGCTTTTATCATTTCTATTTTTCTACAAAGTATGTATTATATGCAAGGTAAGCTAACATTTTGAAAAACAGCTCTTCACTCTTGTTAAATTTGATTAAAGGCTTTGTGATTTTCTAAAAAATGGGATAGAGTCCCTCTATCGCAGGCACAATTTGTTTAGTTATACACAGCCACCTGCCCACTCTTGGATGAGCAAACAGCCCAGGGAGGTGGAGGCCCTCTCTCGCATCATCTTTCCCTACTATCTTTGTGGCAGTGACTCCCTATCATACTTTAACATGCTCTCCAGACTTCAGTGCTTTATTATTGCAGTTTTTCCCCAAATTTATGCATAAATATGTGTGAGGCCAGGTAGAAAGATGTGGATCACCTCTTAGAAATACAGAGTTGAGGATGTGCTGTGCAAGAATACAAACTTAGGCAACACCTGCATATTCACTGAAATACACTAAGACTTAGAAGACAGAGTTAAAGAGGTAATATCAGAAGTGAGGGCAAGAGAAGTCAGTAAGACACATGTGTTGGTCCACTTCTAGACTGAGAAGCCCAAGGGATAACATCAAATTGCTAAATATTTAAAATTACGTTTCTCTTGAGAATGTCATAGGCTTACATATCTGGGGAAAAAATGAATATGCTCACACTCAAGGTACTTTCTTAAACTTTTCCTGTTATTCATTCAAGCTGTATATTATCCTATTTTTTTTTTTTTGCTTTTAAAACAACATTAACTGGAATACTTAATTTGGATTTCTGCAATACAAATTGCAAAGCATTTTTGGAGATATTTCAAAGTATTTTGGAGACCTTGGTCAGTGTTTTAAAACCACTGAGTTTCCCACTAAATGTCTAACTCATGTAACATTTTCAATTCTCTCTTTCCTTGTCTACAAAAGGTGAGGATTGGACCATGTCATCTCTAAGGACTTTTTAAGTCTTAAAAGTCTATAATCTGTCTACATAAAACCCAGATAATCTTCTGTCCTATACTGAACACAATGTCAAGCAGCCAAAATTTAAAATATATTTTACAAATCTGAAAAAATAATGTTTTAAAGACAACATTAGATAAAATTTTTAAACAGCAGCAACATAAACAAAAGCAATACTGGCATTACCCAGGAGAATCTCTTCAGATTTCTGAAATAGTATTATCTCATTTATGCATTGTTTATATTTCCACTTCTTATGAAAGAAAACAGAAAAAAAACTGTGGTCAGGGATATGAGCAGAAGGCTCCTGATTAAGCCTGGGAAACAATTTGCCTATGAAATTTAGTCCTGGGGGAAACATGGATTTGAAGAGAGTTGCATGCTATATTTTAGTGTAAGCATAATTTTGTCCGTGAAGTATTTTAATGAACACTCATAAATAGCATGACATGTTATTTTTCATAATAATTACATATACCATGAACCTGTTATAATATCTAGTTACTAACTTAGTTGCCATTGCCAAGGTCATATATAATTAAGCTGAAAATGTTAAACAATGGCATTCATTTTTGTCATCTACCCAATTAAAAGGAGAGGATTGTTAAACATTGGAAAGAGTGCTTCTAAGGAAGTTTTTATCTCTGATATTCTGTACAAGCATTGAACTGAGTATCTGAATGGATTCTAACAAGCAGGGGTTATTATAATACAAGATACTCAAAGATTATTTTGACCTTGAAGGGACACATCTTAAGATGTGCCTCTTCAATTATGACCATCTTGAATTTTCTAAATTCAGATTGAGGTCCTTTCAGCGATTTGGAGTTATTAGTGGCCTATAAACTAATTCACTGCAACATTATCTGTACATAAAATTCCTAAGAAACCAGTATGTGAGGATTCTGTCATTTAATCAAGAGATTTTGGATATGTTGTATTCTTTAAGACTTACTGTATGAAGTTAAGATATTGGGGCTCTTTTTTCTCTGCTAAGTTACACCACTTTTTCTTAGCTATACATCACTCACAGCCGTCATCCCTCTCACCTGTCATTCTTCCTAGAGCTTATTCGGTGTAGCTGGTTAGAAGGATTGTTATTTTGTCTCTCTCATTAAGTGATGGCAACCCAGGATACCAGGACCAAGGACGTAAAGTGTCTAGAGATAAGCAGGTTTATAAATGTAAGAAAACAGAATGATGTATGGTTGGCATGAAATTGTTGTAAAACAAGAACTCAAGGAAATAAAAGCAAGCTCTAGGTCCATAATAGCATAGAATATTCTATAAAATTTCCTGAAAGTTTTTTTTTAATTTGGACATAGATATTTGTACATATCCATCTGGCTGTGATATTATATATGTAATCAATCTGGCTGGGATATTATACACAATAAATAAATAAGTGCTCTGAAGTTATGTATAAGAAAAGCATGTTCAACGATTTTCTGCTCCTGCCACGTCCTGAATTTTTGTTAATATCTACATCATCTGACAAATACATTAAGTGCCTTGTACATACAAATACTTAGTGTAAAATATCAATCAGGGTGGCTCAAATGGTTAGGCACCATTTGTTGGAATTGCAGAATATTAAACACTTAAGGAAACTTATTCATTCAGTCAGTCAACAAATATTTATTGTATGGGCCAGTCACAGTTCTTGGTACTTGGGCTGTATCATTAGAGTAAAAAAAAACAACAAAACTATGCCTTTGCAAAGTGAACCAAAACTAACAAAGTTTCCCACTTTATGAACCTAAATTAGCCCAAATAGATAGTATTCCAGGTCTAGGGAATAGGAGAGGCAACAAACTGGAACAGGAAGAGGCAGCAGAACAATATGTAGTTCAGTTTAGTTGAAGTGTAAAGACAGGACAGAGGAGCAATGCACACAGAGGATGGAAAGTTAATGCTGGGACCTGAAAATGGAGGGAGTCCAAAGAAGGGATGCCAGGCAGAGTCAGAACTAACTATGATGCAACTCTAGGGAGCTGATTCGGCTTCCTAAGGCATCAAATGATATAATCTCCTTGGAAACGATAAATGTTAGTACAGATCGATAGGAACATGAGGTTGATGGAATGCAGAGACATTGGAAGTGAAGGTGTATAGTTAGAAGACTACTGAAGTGGCCCAAGAAAGAGGTGTCAAGGCCTAATTTATACTGGGGAGAGAATGACTGGAAGGAAGGCCTGAGTGGAGGGACAGGTCACAGTGAAATTGACAGGAATCGGAGGCAAACTTGATCAAGCAATGAAAAGGAAATCAAAACTGCTTCCATATCAGGTAGCAGAAATAATTATAGTGTCATTAGCAATAATGAGAGAAGGTCAAGAAGAGTGGATAGGGGTATTTTCCTGGAATAGAGGAGGTGTCAGGATATATAAACCCTGATATGTTGAACTGAGTTACCAGAGTTACTACCAGTGAAAATGGAAATGTAGGATTGGAGATTGAAGAGGGTTAATGCAAGAGAGAGAGAGAGAGAGAGAGAGAGTCTCTCTTGTATGCATAATGCTTTACTGTACGTTATTTGAGAGTCACAATATATTAAGTAGTGTTCTATAGGAGGGACTCAGGGGTGCCTCTGGTTGGAAGGAGGGCTAGGGAGCTTGTCTTCCATAACAAGCAAACTACTTTACTTCAACTTTACTTAAGATTCATGAAAAAGCATCTAAAGATGCTTTCATCACACTTTTTCTAAGACTGAGAATATGCCAATTGTGCATTGGTGCTCTTGGACCAGGAACCAAGCATATGCTGCATTTTCATTATGTGTCTTGAAATTATAAGAAATTATTGATTTTCATCCTTAAAATGTATACATACATTAACTGATAAAAGCAACTTTAGTTCATTTAAATTACCTTATACTTTCAAATTTAATTCATTTTTACATTGTGTACAATGAGTCATAATTTTTCAAAGGTCCCAAATGAGGGACTTGCTCAAGTTGGCCCGGGCGATAAGGTTCAGTGTGTGGAGGCCAGTAACATGGGAGCACATGAACCAATGTCAGCTCCCCAGAGCCACTTCTGGGCAAGAGTGGGGATGCTTTCCACAGGCCAGCTTCATGGGTGTATTTCACACTTAATAGGTTTAATGCTCTACTGTCTCTGTCTTGAAATTCCTAACAATTTTGAACAAGGGATTCTGCATTTTCATTCTGCATAGATCCTGCAAGTTAGGGCACCAGTCCTGACCATCTGAGTATACCACTTGATTTTTAGTCTGCCATGATCCTGTCCTAGCTCTTTTTTTCTGTATTTCTCTCCTTGCTTGTTTCTGCTCATCCATCTGCGTCTCCTCTTCTCTCCTCTCTGCATTATTGTTTACACTGGACATGGCTCTGCTACCTTTTCTCTGTGTGTTCTCTGTACTTTCCCATAGTTTATGGTTTTCTTCATTCCCACTCCCAAAAGAGAATGTGTGATTCGGGAGTATTAGGCAATGCTTCCTAAAAACACTTGTATCCACTTGGAATTACAAGGACAATTCCTAGAGCTTATGAGCTGTCCAAAGGTCTTCAAAAAATCTTTCTGAGACCTGAAACAAAAGAAAGATGTATTGGCTCCAAAATAGGGAGAAAAAGCTGCAATATCAAGACTACCAAATATCTAAATAATATATTTAAAACTAATTAATGGTTGAATTCACTGTTAATATAAAGTTCATGGTATTTGAAAGTTATTTTGTTAGATATTTTTCATTTCTGAAAAATTCCAAAGGAGGTATATTGGTAATGAAAAACATGGCTATTTGTAAATTAAGTGCCTTTCTCATAGAAAAATAAAATTAAAAAAATATATATCTTTTGCATGCATACGTATTATATAGTTTGTATATATAGGATAGGAGGTGGAGGTCTACCCACATGAGTAGTGCATAGAGCTTAATTAGGTATTAAAATGGTTTCGTATCACATACACCCATTCTTGGACAGTATTCTTATGATGAGTCACATCAGAGAGTTCTGGCTTCCTTGGGGCCAAGTTACAGATGGGTATGTTTGAGTTAATCTCCCATCCCTGGTGCATTCAGTTATGGTTAAGTTTTCTGTGTGATAAAAGCATGGTATGATTTTGACATAGAAAGCTCCAGAGCTTGACCAGTAATTTTTCCCATTTACAAATTAATTCTGAACTTTTATTTGTTCTTTCCAAGTAAGAAATTAAATTTACTATTTAATGTTCAATGCTTAACAGCTTTTTAGTTGTTTTTCTTTTTTGCTGGATTTTCCTGGATTATTTTAAATGCACTTTATAGAAGATGTTTGCAAGAAGGTATTTTAGATATTCTGAACTACTGCCCTGCTGCAAAACAGTGAAACTGATGGACAAATTATTTTAAAAATATGTTCATATGCTGTACTCTGCTGTAGCTGGCAAAATAATGATAATAATAAATAAAATTCTTAGAAGCTGTCAGTACCCTTTAGCTAAAGACCACCAGAAACATCTAGAGTTAAATAGGTTGGGATTTATTACTCATTGCACTGGGGGAGAACTCTTACTGCAAGGAACCACAGGGTAGCTCAGTAGGAGATGTTAGAAATAACCTATGATTTGGGCTTTGGTTAGGTGATTAGGGGAAGGTCTAAGGAAATAGGGTTTTTCTCTAGATTGTAGTAAAAGAACAGGGGCAATCCTATGATTGGGTATCTCAATAAGTCTTATCCCTAGGGAGAGAAAACTAAAAAGAGGATAAAGCAGTAATTGGTAAAGAAGTATAATTCACTCATCTTAGCCAAGAGAGGGTGAAGTTTTGTGGGTGGCAAAACAGTGACCTTATTTTTGTCAATGTTTAGAAATAAAGTTGTGAAGTGGCTTCATTGTGTCTCACTTTATCATGGTCTCAGAGTAACATTGACGGAGGTTGTTATTTTCTGAGATTATGTTAAGTAGGAAAATAACAGAACGTAGCTGTGAGTGCCAAGCCAGCTTCCAGGTATGAGGGGCTGCACTTTAATTTCTTTCTCAGGCTAAAACTGAAATGAGAGCAAAAAATCAGTTAAGCGAACGTGAAAATTGGCTTTCACCGAGACTTCCACTGACTACTGTTGAGTTGAACTTCCATTCTGATTGTCAGATGGGACAAAAAAAAAAAAAACGGGAAAAAAGGTTAAGACTTACTCAAGAATTTTATCTGATATGATACTTATTCTGTGACATCAGAGAGGTCACATGATGGCCTCCCGACACTCCTTCACAAAGGTTGACCAGGAAACATTATTGTCCTGATGTTGACATTGGATGGAGAGGAAGGAGGAGTCCCCTGAGAATGTGTACACACGACCCGGTCTCCATGTGTGCTTGCACCCCTAATTCAAAGTGCATGTATGATAAGAAAACAACACCACAAACCTCAAGCTAAAACTTTAATTTGAAATGAAGTGGTTCTAGGTTGGTAATGCTTCCAAGGCTTCTGGCAAAAGCAAATTTAAATCAGCTTGAAGTAATTTAACTTCAACCAAAGCTTCAAAAGTTCTAAGGTTTATGGTCAAAAATAAAATGCACAGGGAAATAAAGCCCCATGAATGAGAGCCAGCACAAACCAGTGTAGATCGGTTATTCTGCAGTTACATATCTACATTGGTAAAAATTGATGTATGGATTAATCACATAGCTTAGGACTCATGTCCACAATAAACCAGCATGATACTTACATAGCATAGTGAATCCCTCATGTTCTAACCTCTGTATCACTTCTCAGCCTCATCTTTTCTGTAGACAGCAAATTCAGAGTTCCCTGAATATTTTCTCCCCAGCTTTCATCTACATACTTATATCATAATATTTGCCACATTATTTTGTAAATCTGATTACATATCTTTACTCTTGTTATTCTGTGAGCTCTGATGGCAGGAGAAAAAACTTAATCTTTGTTTTCCTACTAGTATTTGATACATTATACAATTTATGTTAAACATTTAATGTTGAAATAAATAGAATTCTCCAACTTTCAGTTTATTAGCAATTTTAATCATGTCATTAGCTTTCTCTGTCCTTTAATCTTTTTTCCTCTCTGGATGATTAATATTAAAAATTATGAAAGCAGTAACTTCCCTGGAAATGAGCATGTTGATTTTATGGACTTTAAAAGCATAATCTTAAAGTTAGCAAGAAAATTTGCCTGCCCAGAAATCATAGGAACAGAACATATTATTCTTGTTTTATGTAACTGTTTGTGTTTTGCAAAATGCTTATTTTGTTTTGGTAATCTACATTTTCCTGACAATACTAATTAGAATAGCATAAAGATAGAAGAAAATTCCAAGACAGTTCCTAAGCTTAATGACTTCTATGAGCATAAAACAACCAAAACATATGCTAATATGATGGTATAAACTTAAGACTTTTTTTACAGTACCAATTTATCTGAAATATTTATATGTTTACTAATATTTATGTCTGAATATTTAGTGTTGTAAGTTCAAAGCTAAAACACTAAATAACACCTTTAAACTTAAAATGAAATTTTGAGCAAGAAAGGAAAAGCCATTTATTTTTCTGACTTAAAACATGCAGAAATGAAGAGTCAGATACCTAGGACACAACAATATGCCATGGCAGAATATTATAGCATATTTTCACAACCATAGTGCCAAGTGAAGGGGTGTGTGTGTGTGTGTGTGTGTGTGTGTGACATTATTTCTATGTTATTCCTGTATCAACTGTTTCAGTGCCTAGTTAGTGAAAAAGAATTTGATATGTATTCTAAGACTTTACCTATTTTATATATCTGTTACTCTGATCTTTTTACTATTCTGACCAATGTACCTAGTATATTAATAAACTCTGGTAGGCTTTTATAAGTTCACCCACAAGTGATTTATGAAATCACAGAGAAGATGATAAGGCTTCAGCCTATTAAGATGCATTACAGTGATTCACATACACCACCATTTAAAATAAAGGACATACAAAACAGAGATCCGAGATGCTTTTAACACTATTTCACCTTCATGCTTGGATAACTCTCATAATAGGCCATCATAGTGGAACACTTACATTTCTATAGTTCAGACTACAGTGGAGAGGAGTTCAATATTTACCGAGTTCTAAAAATCTGCTTCCACTGCTTCTATAGCACACACAATTAGAATCCCTATTCACTATATGCATAATAAACAATGTCTCCTGAAATATGAAAATGATATTGATACTATTTAAGTAAGTAAACAATTTCATTGGAAATGCTTATAATACAGGGATTATGGGACCTTGAATAATTAATTATGATGCTACATAATAATTTAAAATGCATAATTCTAGTCCTATTCAAATTGTATATTTAAATCTTGTATATGCCTATATATTTATTTCATAGAACTATGTAATTTTTTCAGTGTTTATCAACACAATATAAGATTGTACCTAATTTTATAATTTCATGAAACATGTATATACATGAGTGTATGTGTGTTACACACTTATACCTATTTGTATATAGGCATTTTCACATTTTATTGAAGTCTAATATGGCTAATTGCCTTTATATTGCAAATGTTAGGTCAATGAATAAAGAATCATACCATATTATTATCTTATATTTTTCTATTTTTAAATAAAATTTAGTATTCCCTTCTGCATAGATATGGTATATATCATTTTATATTTCTTCATTCCTTTTTTTAATTTAATAAAGAATAATTTAATATATCCACACTGTGTCTTAATTTACACCATATTATATATAATAAATGAATGCATGTCTTTCAAGTTTCAATGGTTTGATTGATGTAACCTAAAATATACTAAATAGTGTATGGCATGTCTTGCTGAGTAATACAGTAACTGGCATAACAGAAGCTTATTATCTTGTTATAGACTCATTTTTATAAAATAGTCTTGTTAATGTTCTTGCTCCAGTTTCCAAATGGGGAGATTGTAAGCACAGTCTTTTTTTCCTGTTTTTTTTTTCATACTCATTCAAAATGATCACTTCATAAACTGTACAGTTGTCATTGTATTTAATTTAAAAAGAAAATGAACTAACTTTTTCTTTTAGAATCTAGATCAAAGACCTCAGCTGCCGTTTCATGAAACACAACTGGATATTATGAAACATGCTGAATCTACTAAATACCTTTTTAGTGTGACACTATATTTCTTCTTCAAAAATTTAACTTTTAGAAACCATTTGGTTCAAAGTTTAAATGGTGATCAGAATTACACAGTGCCTTTCTTCTTCTTCCACAATGCCATTAAGTAAGTCTTAATTAATAAGACTGTGACACATGCATCTTGCAATAGAAAGAGCAAGCTGAGCAGAGCATAGTTCTGTTCTCAGTTCTGAATCTTACCAATTCTGTGACATTGAGCAAGTTCTGTAAACTCTCCAAGGTTTAGTTTCCTTATGTGTAAAATAGGAATCATAATACTTACCCTTTGAATGTTTTCAGATTTTCTTAGGTTCTAAGCATTGCTATTGGAAATACCACATGTATTAGTTTTTTAAGAATGCCATGACAAAGTACCAGACTGGGTGGCTTAAGCAGCAGAAATTTATTTCTTTACAGTTACAGAGGCTACAAGTCCAAGATCTGTGTGTCCTCAGAGTTAGTGATTTCTTCGCAGTCCTCTCTCCGTGGCCTGTAGATGGCCACCTTTGTCAGGACTCTTCCCGTGGTCTCCCTCTGGGTACACTGTGTCCTACTCTCCTCTTCCTATAAACACACCAGTCATGTTAGATTAGAGCCCAACCCACTGGCCTCATTTAAGGTCTAAAAATCTTTAAAGAGCCCATCTCCAGAGACAGTCACATTCTGGCGTCACCAGGGGTTAAGACTTCGACATATAAATTGGGGCAGGGCCACAATTCAACCCGTAATACCACTTCATAATCAAACATAGTTTAATTCCTTTGAAATATATTTAAATTAATCATAGATTCATAGGAAGTTGCAAAGATAGTACTGAGAGATTCTATGTTTTTGTGTATCTTTCATCCAATTTTTCTCCAAAAATTACTTCTTATGTAATTATATTACAGTATCAAAATCAGCAATTTGACATTGGTACATAGCCTGTGTATTGTTTTATATCATTTTAAAGCTTGTGCAGATTCATATAAGCATCACAATCAAAGTACAGAGCAATCAAAATGCCATCTTCACAAATATCTCCCTTGTGCTACCCTTTCCTAATCGCACCCACCCCTCCACCCTTACACCACTTTTGAGCCTTTGTGATCAGGTAGCCACTAATCTGTTTTCTACAACTTGGATAGATCTTAAGGGCTGAGTAAAAAAAGTCAATCTCAGAAGGTCACATACTATGTAATTCTACTCACATAACTTTCATGAAATAACAAAATTACCTTAAAAATATTTTAAGTTAACTTAGTTGAAGTTTATTTTACAAGTAATAAAATGCAACCATTTTAAGCATGCACTTCAATGAATTTAGATACATGTGTATACCCATGTAACCACCATCCTGGTTAAGACATAGAGCATTTCAATCACCAAAAGCTGCTTCCTATTCTTTTATAGGCAAACCCCACCCCTACCCCTACCCCTGATACCACTGATCTGATTTCTACCAATACCAATGACATTTGATTTCATATAAATGTCATCTGCCAGTAAAAGCCTCTTGTGAATAGCTTCATTTGCTCAGTATAATGTTTTTGAAGCTCATCCATGAGTTGCTGAGAAGTACTCCATCACATGAATACACACAAGTCATATATCCATTATTCCATTGACACATATTTCAATTGATCCAATTGGGAATATTATGAATAAGGTTGCTATGAATATTCAACTACAAGTCTTTGGTGGACACAAATTTTCTTGATTTTTCTTGGGTAAATAACAAGTAATACAATTGTTGGATCATGTGATAAATGCATACATACATTTTTAAGAAATTATCAAACTGTCTTTTAAAGCATTTATACCATTTTACACTTCCAGCAATAATATGAGTGTTCTAGTTGCTCCACATCCTTGCCATCTCTTCATATAATAATTTGTTTTTTGTTTTTGTTTTTTTAAGTTTTAATCATTACAATGTCTATGCAGTGGTATTTCATTGTGGTTTGGAATTGCATTTCCATAACGGCTGGTGATGTGTACATCTTTTCACAAGCTTATCAGCTATTCATTTATCTTCTCAGGTATAGTGTCTTAAACATTTTGCTTAAGTTTAAAATTCAGGTGTTTATCTTAATTTGTAAACATTCTTTATGTGGCTGCACATTCTTCATCAGATATCAAAATTGTGAATATTTTCTCCCAATCTATGCCTTGCTTTTTTCATTTCCTTATATCTTTTGAAGAGCAGAAGGTTTTAGTGTTGGGGAAATCTCATTTATCTTTCTTTTTTTCTGTGGTTAGTGTGTTTACTGCCTTGTCAAAGAAATTTTGGTTTTCCTAAGATTGTGAAGATTTTCTCTTATGTTTTCTTCTAGAAATTTTAATATTTTAACTTCTACATTTAGATCTGAGATCCATTTCAATTTAATAATTGTCCATGGTGTGACATAGGAGCTGATGTTTTTGTTTTTATTTTGCATACAGATATTTAATTATTCCAGCATTATTTGCTGAAAAGATAATCCTTTCTTTATTGAATTACCTTGCCAATCTGTCAAAAACAACTGAACATAAGTGCCAATCAATTTCTAGGATCTGTTATATTCCCTTTATCTATTTGTCTTTTGTTATGTCTAGATAAAGGCATACCTCGAATTAAAAGCAATATTTCTAGGCTCATGAGATGACCTCAAAATTAGATCTTACTTTTTATATTAATGTAATAATCATACATTTCTGGAGACAGATTATGAACAAATAATTTATGAGCCTTTTAATTACCCAAGCATAAATATATTTTAATTTAATTACACTACATTTACTAACATTGTACTTATTAATTTTTATCTAGCTGATTACTATTTTAAATATAAGCAAATAATTGTTAGATTTATTTTATAAAATTTGTAAATACAAGATAAATGGAGCTTGAGATGAAATAGAGACTTGATAACTGCCATGTTTTGACAGTGATTTGACTCATTCCTGTCCAAGGTCTTAGTAACATTTAAAGATAGAATTTGGAAGAATTTCTGAAATCCAGAATTATTTAATGTTAAGATAACTGAAGCAGATAAATGTCAAAATAAATCCATAGTGCATGTAAGAAGTCTGTTGTCAAAATCCAGATTGCACATAGATTGTTTACCTCCAAGAAACAGTGTGCAAAGGAAAATTAGCCCTTAACTACATATCTGGGTAAAGCAATAACTTTTCAAGAAGAAACAATTTATTTCTAATTAAAGAAAAAAATAACTAGGAGCCACTGAAGTAGAATTTATTTAATTGCAAATATACACTTATAAATGAAATAACTTGTGTACATCTTCACAAATGAAAATCTTTAATGGATTCTGCCTCTGCCATACCCTTATATCCTTGATTTCTTTTATTACTTGCTAGCACACATGGTTTTGCCAGTAGTATGTGCATAAGGTCATGCCTCTACTGTCAGTGGAACAGGCAGGGAATGAGATTATCTGAGAGTCAGCAGAACTCAGTTCAATCCTAGCTCTGTCCAAACCAGCATCTGTAGTGTATTTGGACACATTAGGACTACCATAATGTGTAAACTAAGTGAATTTGATTAAATTGTATCTTAAAGCCAATTTCAGCTTTCAAATTCCATTCCAAGATGATTTTCAATGTGTTAATATTTTCAGTAAGTCAAATTACATTTTCATAAAATCATATTTGCCTATGTGCACTATACCACAGTTTAAAATGCTAGACTAGTTAAATACACAGCAACAGGGAAGGATCTTAAAACCAGTATTAGCAAAGCTCAGTGCTTTGCAAAAGCAAAAAGACTTGGAACAACATAAATGTGCATTAATGAGAGATCAGTTAAATAAATTATCTTCCATCCACAGTAAAATATTACATAGTAAAAAAAAAAAAATGAAAGATCTCTACATGTGATTATGGAGCAACATCCAGAATATTATGTTGGTGAAACACAATCAAGGTAGGGGGGAGAATGCATGAAAGCTACCTTTTGTCTAAGAAAATGAGAGAAAATACAAATGATTCCAATTATTTCTTAGTTTTTAAATAGAAGAACAAACTACACCAGAATGCACGGAATCTACCAAAGACTACTGGCTAATAGCAGAATGATTCAGAAGCCCACTCAAAGAGGATTCCATTGCTCATAAAATGGTATAGTCTGAGCATCAATAAAAGTAATGGTGTGACAGATTAAACACCAGACATTTCATAATCCATAAGATCATAATAATAAAATAATTAATTAAAAAATAAATTATAAATTTACAATAGCAACAAGAAGTGCTGGCTCTTTTGGAGGATGCTATGAATCAACTTGATATTCTGAATTTTGGTAAATAAATGGTGAGGGTGGGGAAAAGGCCAGCACTTCACCTTACTTGCCCATAAAAACTAGAACCACATAGTTGATGAGAGTAAGTTTCCCTTTATATAAATACTCCAGTTAATGTAGAAGGATTGGTAAAATTAGAAAGCACTATAGTCTACAAACCTTCAATGAAATAATGGATCTAGACAGTGGCTATTGGTAACATCACAAGAATAGAGACATCTGGACATTAGATTACTGTTGATAGAAGTACACAGTACCACCTACAAATGTTAAAATTGAATCGTTAGATTTGGCTTTCTAATGGGGTCTCATCAATGTGAAAATTTACCACTGGTAGTGATAGTCTTGTGAAAAATCAAACCTGAATGAGGTTTAGCCTTTAGATTTATTCATAAATTTATATGAAATGCAAGGGACAAGGTACATGTTAAATGGTATTACAAGATGCAGTCCTCAAAATCTAGAACATGAGAAACTCTACCAAACAGAAGTTTTCCAGTTTTTTAAGAATAACAACAAATATTGGAAGGAAAAAGAGAGGACCTATCTATAGATCAAAAATAGTCTAAAGAGACATATACGTCACAAGTGGACAGTTTGTTTGGTCATCAAACAAACCATCTATTAAAAATTTGAGTTAACTTGGAAAACTTGCCACTGGCTTAGAAATTTGATGATACCAAGGCTTTATCACATTTTCTCAGTGTAATATTGGTATTGTGATTTTTTTTTAATCCCTCACTGTTAGTGGAACTGGGAAGCAGCTCCCATCTAGTGATAATCATAAAATTATCCCCCTATTTAGCAGACAGTAGTACCAAACAGTAGTGGTACATGAAACCTAGAACTACAGAGAACCTTGGTTATCATTTCAGCGTCAACCCTGGCCAAGTTCCAGCCTGGGGATGTAAGTGTGGCTGGAAAAGTAACTGTGCCCCTTCCTTAGGTAACACTTCCCAATGTGTGCTCTGGAACACATCTCTTAAAGAGTCTACAAAAATAGGGGTTTAGTGACCACTAGTATAATTAAAGCTATGTTAACTTCTGAAATAAGGAGAACTTTTAAATTTTGCATTACCCAATGAACCCCAAATTTATTTGACTGCAGAACATTTTTTTCCCACATATAGCTATTAATATTGTATAGAATATACTTTGGAAAAACTGTTTTCAATATTGTATTGCTCCCAATGTAAAGAGAGGGAGAATAAAATGCTTTGCTTCTTGTTCCTGTCATTCTGTCAAGAAATCATGGTTAGCTGGATATCCAGCTCTGGCAAATGTCAAGAAACAAGTTTAAGTATAAAAATATAAAATTTTTATCTTGGATTATGTAATGTTTAATCTTAACTGGACAAGGACAGCCTGCTTGAATGAAAGCCAGGCATCTTGTCTAAAAAGTGAATAAGATGTTAGGATTAACACTGTAATTTTTATCTCTGACTTTGTGAAACTGCTGTTTGTTAAAATTGAATCTTTAGATTTGAGTTTCTGTTGGTGTCTCACAGTGAGTGGTTAAAATTTACCACTGGCAGTCATTTCATTCATTCTTTGATTTGAACTTCATTCTTTTGCTTCTAGTTCATCTACTTTATGTACCCTTTACTCTATTTCCTCGGTTTAGGCATTAGGAATTCCCAGGAAAACATACCTGAAAATACAGACACATGTTATAAATCTACCATAGAGTTTGTGGTGTTATAGAGATGGGAGCTTGAGATCCTTAAACTAGCTCTAACTGCCTAAACCATGCTAATGTGCTTTAAACAAAGAGGAGACAGCTAAAATTACCTTCTGTATCCACAGCTATGTTGAATTCTTTGAATAGTATCCTGGTATCTTCTATTCTATAGAGTAGATTATTTTTGCAGTGAGTCATGGACTAAGATCATTCATCTATAATCACACAGGAAACATGCCCACTCCCTGACATATAGGAATATGGGGAGGAATTGTCCAAAAGTATGAATGAATCAGCCATTACTCTATACCAGCTCTATGAAACTCCTTATAAATTACCCTGCTTGAGTTTTGACTTCCTCAGATTAGGCATAAAGATACTTGTTATTTACATACCATTTAATGTTTCCAAGATGAAATGAGATAGTCCATATGAAAATTATTTGCCAACTGTGAAGGTTTATGCATGTTGGATTTTATTTTAGTTCATCCTAACTTACTGGTTTATCAAACTTTATAATGTGGCTTTTGATGGTTGAGAAAATATGAATCATTTATGAGCTGGTTATTCATGTTCTGATTTGCAGTTCTTCCTATGAGTGCTTTGCAGATATCTATATTTTATAAAACTTCATGGTCTCTCACCGTATATATCCTGACATAATTTGAAGTGATTCCATTTACTGACTTAACACCAAAAGTCATAGCAAAGTTTTAAATTCACAAATTAAAGAAAAGTGTATTTTCTCATGATTTATAGGATTATGAATTGCATTTCTATCACAGTCTTTTTTTCATATGTGTTAATGTTTAGAAAAATAACCAACTGGATCTAGATTGAATCAGAAATTCTACATTTGGAGGGATGCTTCTTAATTTTAAAAAATCAGTTTTATTAATTAGAATAATGAAAAACTTGATTCAATGAGCAAATATATATATAATTGCATATATTTTTGAATATCTTAACCATATTTCAAACAAATTCCCATGCATCTTATGATGTTGATTGAAACAATTCTCTTGGGATTTACATAATTATGCCTTTACCTATTTTTAGAAAGACTACATAAAAGGTGATTCATGAGGTTTTTTAAAAAATATTTTAATTTACTAGCATGATAGTGCTATCATATTAAAAATGTTTATATATGTCTTAATAAGACAGCTATTTTATTAACATCAGGTAGATAAACTACTAATTTTTCAAAAAGCTTATGGACCAGCTCTGCAACCATATGGTATGAATCATAGTAGAGACACAATAGATTCTCATTGCTTTTCATTACAAATATCTCATAAAGCAAACTCAGTTTATGGTAGAACAACAATAATTCACCTTAAATTCAGAGTACCAGCATCTTTTTTTTCTTTCAGGAATATAATGATATAAAATGAGAATGTGCTTCAAAAGTAGATATTCCAAAACAAATACTTTATAAAAAGAAGCACATGCTTTTCAGTTTATTATGTGTCATGAAACATCTGTGGAGGTGATTATTATTTCCCTTGGAATAAGCCTAATAGGGGCAATTGCAGAACTTTAAATATCTAAGTGGTAATCAATAAGGTTTACATTTAGGATATAAGTCAAATCACCAGTCTGCTCTAGACAGCTACTGAGAACTCTCATTCCTTGTTAGGAAATTCGTCTTTCTTAAGAGTTAATGCAAGGTTAGATACCAGTTAAACCTGGGAAAGTTGCCAATTGTTATTGCCGTATTATTGTCCTTCGTATCTGAAAGTGCTACTGAAACAGACTTCTACCATGACCAAGGCCGAGGGTGAGTGGCTTTTTATTATGTGCATGTGGTCAATATTGAGCTGTTCACATTTGACTGCTGCTGTTTTGGTCATGCTCTGGCTCATTGACAAGTGGGGCTTCTGCAAGTGAAGATCTAGTTCTAACTCTCTGGAGAAAGTTCCTTGTGTACTTTTTTTATAACTTCAGTTATAGCTCTGCTGTGCCACTAAAATTGTGCGTGATTATATTCGCAATCCTAGTAATGAGACTGTACCTCTAAGCGTTTGAAAAACCAACAGGAAATACAAATTACATGGGTTTCAAAATAGAAGATCTGGGAGGAAGGCTGACTGAACTGGGAAATGAAGTGGCAAAATGACCGGAGCCAATTCGGCATTTTAGCGACTGGGAAATTTCTTGTGGCAAACATTGAAGCTTGTCTGGAGGAGGTTGCCAGCTGTATGTCTCCTCAACCACAACCTGGATACCAGGTGGCTTGTTATATTGAAATGTAATTTGATGGGTCATTATATTACATCTGAAAGCTCAAATTCAAGTAAACATACCAACATTTATTATCAGGCAGAGAAAAAAAAAGAAAGAAACAACAGTTGTACAACACACTCAGCCTTCAGGCACCGTGGCAGCTCCACACACACACAAGGTTCACACCTTGGAGGATTCCATAGCATTATAATGGCAAGACCAATATCTCTGTTCAGCATAGGCACGTGGTCATAAGACTGACAAGGAGCTAGGATAGTGTGGCTCAGTGTATCATTTATTTTCTAATCTCTTGCAGGCCAATGCTTTTGTAAAAATGCAGTAAGAAATGAGTTACTAGAAAAAATATTAAAATACAAGTCCCTGGTGGTTTTTCTTGCTGTGTTGGTTTTGCTATTAGATTTAAAACTCAGACATAGTAATTTTGACCAACTACTATAAATGTTTTTCACTTTCAATTTCTGAACAGTATCAAACAATTCACCCACTATCCTCAGATTAAACATTATGCAGAACTGATCTAGAAGATCCAGAGCTATCCAAATGTATTTGGGCTATTGGGCCAAATTATTATGCTCTGTTCATATATTAAGAGTAAAACCACTAAATTTTCCAGCCAGCTGTTATTCTGAGCACTCTTTATTTTGCCAATGGAATTTCTTCTTAGCATTCCTTTTAGTAACATTCCAACATGGATTTGCAAACAATATTTGAAATCTCTAAGTAGTCTCCTCTGGAGAATTGAGTATTGATTAAAGTACTTTAATGCTAACTGTAAGGCATAAATTAGAGAGTGCTTATACCTCTTACACACACACATACACACATACACATATTAGTGTTTCTTCCAAAGTATTTTTAATGAAAATTACAATACATGTAAAAGAAAACAAACAGAAAGTCAGAACCAAATTGATTTTTTGAGTTTAAAAAGTCTTCCTTCACTTAGGCAGTCATATGATATAAAATCTTTAGGGAATGTAATACTATGTACCTCCCTTGGTTTAAATTAAGTTCCATTTTGAAGCACATTTGCCTGTAATCTATCATCTTCTGTATATTTCCACTGTAGATAGTATAGGAAAAGTTCTGTGTGTAAAACTGTTTCACCAATACAGAAACAAAGACTGGGGAAGAAGAAGAAGAAAAATAAGAGCTCTGTAGAGATCTAAAAACATCCTTTTCTAAACCTGGACTTGTAGTTCAAAAATCTCCTAACTGATAGTATTTTTAACAGCCATTTTTAAAAATAATTCACGTTTATCAGTGAATTTCTATCTTCTATTACGTTCATTCCTCATCACTGGGAAATAATGTGCCACAGTAAGTGAAATAACTCCATCCAGTTGTAGCCTATTCTACCCAAAATTTTTTTAGAACTATGGAAATGTTATTTGATTCCAGATTTTAGAAAGTTAAAAAGTTACTTGTTTAGGTAGCTACTGCTATTAATAAATGATAATGAAATTCCTTCATTCTTAGCCATATGCATACTACTCTGAGTGTTACATATTTTGTTTAGATATTCTACCCTTTGACTAATGTCCTTTGCTGCAGGCTTAATTGTAATAATAGATCTTCTAAAAAAGCTAAAGATGTTCTTACTTTATGATTTTTATATATTGAGAAAATTTAGTACTTGATACTAAGTTGATGGTTGTTTAAATCTAAACTTGACATCACACTTTCAGAATGGTCTGGGAGTCTGAAAAAAGGGCCATGTAGCCTTCTGTTCACTGAAACCAAGGCAAGGATAGAGAGCATTTGTCTAGCAAATACTGTTCTGAAGCATGACAAATAACATACTAAAAATAATTGCATTTGGCATCCACTTTTCGTCGTGATGATTCACTAGGTAAAAAGCTTTCATTTTTTACTTAATGCAAATCCTAGATGAGGGCTAAAATGATGTGTTAAGAGTTGGTGCTATCACTTTCTGGTACATTCTTGTAACATGATAATATGTTTGCATAATAGCTAATGTTCTATACAGTTTCATACCTTGTATGAATATACATAAGACAGTATGGATTATTTTCATCTTCTTTTTGATGATTCTTTTCTGTATGGTGATTATTAAAGATGAAATTTTGGATAGCAGATCTAAATCAATTTTTATATGTTTATTTTACAGCAGGAGATAAAATTCAATAGCTCATAAGTCATCACATACTTTAACTTCAAATAAACTTTTTCTTAACAAAAAGTGTGCTTTGATTATGGGATTTTTTTCATTATTAATAGAATAAATGAAACATACATTTTATATTAGGATACCAAATTCAGTAAACATTTTTTTAATGCAGACATCTGTAGTCAAGACACAAAATTTGACCTCAATTAGCCATTGCGACTGTGACATAAAGAGTTGGCATAATTTATAGAATTTGCTAATTGTACTTCTGGTCATAGATATTAATCTAGCTCTTAATATAAACAAATCATGGAGCCTGTTAAACATTTAATGTAGAAATATTAGGCATTTTTGAGTCATAATGGGATCATATTATTGTATTGTGATATTACTGGTTTATAGTCTCTCTGAAAATGCTTTTTATTTACACCCATTTTATGAGCAAACACATACTGAATACCTACTAAGTGTCAGACAGTTATCTCATGGAACTTACTTTCTAAGGAAAATTTAGACAATAAATAATTAAACATGTATATATGTAAGGTAATTTTAGGTAGTGGTAACTACTATGTGCACAAGTAAAATGGGGGAATAGTCAATGATGGGAATGGGATTGTAAGAGATGAGCAAGTTTATATAGGTGAAGTTATATTTGGGTAGAGATAACTAAGTAACACAGGCAAGGGGAAGCTAATTGTAAATATCTAAACATGATATTTTAGAGTGAAGGATAGCTGTGTTGAAGCTCCTTGGTGATTTGTATCACGCTCATGAAGAGCATGATTGCTATCTCTCTTAGCATGCTGATAGTGATAGTTGTTTAGGAAGAATAGGAGTGATTTATTAAGTCTCCATTTCTGAGAGCCACTTGTGAAGGTAACCAGTGATAAGTTCCATATCAGTTTTCTGGGCCTTTTCAATTTTATCCTGAACTGTGAAACAATATTTGCATACAGATTGTCCTTCAGTGTTGTATATAAATGAGCCAAGTTATATAGAAAAGAACCATCCTAAAAGAGATTTTTGGTAACTCTTTTTCCAAGGAGAAGTCTAGACTTTCTGTTCCAGTTTCTTCTCTATCACCTGATTTTAAATGGAACATAAGATCAATTCTTTGAAAATAGCAGTAAACTTATAGACACTAAGTGGCTGGTGGTTACCAAGAGGGAGGGGTTGAGGTGGGAAGGTGAGGTGGAAAAAGGGGCACATAAATTCTCAATCATAATATAAATTGGTCATGGGGATGGAAATGCAGCATGGAGAATGTAGTCAATGATTCTGGAACATCTTCCTGTGTAGACAGATAGTAACTTCCCTAGTGGGGGTGAAGATTTAATAATGTGGGTAACTGTTGAATCACTGGGTTGCATAGTTGAAACCAATATCAGATTATATATCAGCAATACTTCAGTAAAACAAAACAATGAAATAGCTTAATTATAAATCTCAAAAATAAAAGAACAATTGTTTGAGAGGGATATGCCATGATAACACCAGTCACATGGGTACTATAGATTCTTTGTCTTAATTACTTTTTCTTTTTATCCATCCAACATATAATTGATTCCATGCCTTCAGGTTGTCACACCGATTAAAACAAATAAAATACCTCCTTGTTTCAACAATCCAATGTCTGTCAATGTCACCATCATTTTCTCAATCAATCAACTGGAAATCTTGGAGAAGTCTTGACCCTTCCTTGGTTTCAAATCCAAATCCATTTCAGTCACCAACTCCTGTCCACTCATGGTTTGTTTCCTCAAGAAGTAGGGTCAACATTTTGCATGCGAAGCTGGAGTCTAAACTGGACACAGGGCTTGAGGGCTTTCTTTGGGCCCCGCACCACAGAGGACATAACACACTCTTTTCAGGAGGAGTGGCTCATCCTCAGAGGGGTTTGATGGGGAGCCTCATGAAACATGTGCAAAATAACCAGGTAATTTTGATACATCTCCTTTGGGGACTTGCTCTCTTCTATGTACACCCTCCTTCTCCTTTCTGGTTTCTTATTTCTAGCATAGCAGGGAAATTTCTTGGCACAGAATCAAGAGACCTGAAGAAATGTTGCAACTCTGTTTTGAGTTTAGCCAAGTCAATTAATCTCTGAACTGGTTTAATCATTTATAGTTTAAAACAGTACCTTATTTACCATTTAAAGTTCTCATATTGAACAATGCAGTAATAAAAATATTTGAAATAAATAATATTCTACACACAAAAAGGGTAATTGCATTATTGGAGATAATTAACATAGAGTGAATGAAACTTTAAATAATCTAATTTTACTGCCCTAGGCCTACATTCTACATTTTATACTAAAGACTTTGAATTAAAAATCAGTTCTCAAGTGATATCCTCTCTCACTGCAAAACAGAATTGCTTGGCTTGAAGCTAGAATCAAAAGAATAAAAGTATTTCAAGTCGTCAAGTATAGTGATAGCTACAAAATTAATAAAGATTACTCATTTGGAAGTGTCTTTATTTAAAATGGTGCTTTCTGATAAATATAAACCCCATATTTAGTAAATCATCCCTAAAATCAGTCTTCTTTAATGAATTTTTTGAAAATCTTTATCATCACTTAACAGTAGATTTTATTAAGACAAGATGATTTTAAGTTAATGGATAGTTTATTTTTACAGAAATGAAAATTTCAGGCATTCCCTTAGACTTCTGAAGTGTCAGCAATTAGATATCTTTAAAAGTGTTACTCACCAAAAATTAAAAATAATTCTACTCTTTTGTAAAAATTATATGCGTAAGGGACACTTAAAAATCATTGTTTTTCTTTGTTACAGAATGATATTTAAGTAGTATATAATAAAAACACATCACTGAGGCAATAAATGCTGATGCTATTCCAGAAAATATTAAGGATTCTTAGCCATATACTTCCAAAAATATCAACAGACTATAAAATATAACATTTATATTTTTATACTTACTTTCAAGGACAAAATTTTTTCTCTTAGAGTGTAGAGGTGATTATTTAACAAAAGAAAGTAAAAATTCATTCAAATGATATTTTTATACTATAGGGTTAGCTACATAAAAGCCACTCTTATAACCTAGCAAAAAAATAAGTCCAAAAAAGAAATGATATAGTAATGGTAGACCTGTCTTTTATGACAGGCAGCAATTCTGAATTTTTATAAATCACTCTATGTATTATTGCATTCATCCATTAGAAATATTTATCATTATTGGGAGAATCATTTCAGTCATCAATTTAGCAGTAATGTAATTCAACTAATATGTATTGAGTCCCAATCAATTATAAGGCATTTTGCGAGGCTTTAAAGAATAAAAATTGTATAAGGTAGAGAAATAAAGTTTGTCACAATTGAAAAATAACAACATTTATCTGTACTACCCCCTGATTTTTGTAATATAATGGTAATGCTCTGTGATAAGTGTCAGTCATTGAGCAGCATAAAAATCTTTTCTATTACTTGGACCTACCCACAGGAAATAGTTAACCTTCTGCTGCCTTTGCAACGACTACTCCTTGAACATCGTACCAAAATGTGAAATCATGGACCATATATGTATTGTGTGTGTGTGTGTGTGTGTGTGTGTGTGTGTGTGTGTGTGTGTGTGTATTCAAATCCCCAGCAGATTTGGCTTTCTTTTTCTCCTCTCTGCTGTCATCCTTCCCGTAAAAGCAGTAAAAATTCATTTCCAAGGAAGTTTGTAGCTTTTAATTTTTTTCTTGATTTCAAAATATATTCTTGGGTATATTGGGTAGTCACATAATATTTTCATAAAAATTTGTTAAGAACAAATAGTAACAGTTCAGTAGAAATTGAAGTTTACTTCAAAGAGATATTTTCACTAGGCTTCCATTGGAAGTAGTTTAAGGTATGAGCCGGGTTTGTTTAAGATGGCAGCCTCTAAATATCCTTTTATTAGTTCAAAGATTTTGTACAATTTGAAATATAATCAGGAAACAGAAGAGAATTGAGAATATTTGAATTTTATTATTATTATTTTTTATTTTGTTACCATTAATCTACAATTACATGAAGAACATTATGTTTTACTAGGGTCCCCCCTTCACCAAGGCCCCCCAACAAACCCCATTACAGTCACTGTCCATCAGTGTAGTAAGATGTTGTGGAATCACTACTTGTCTTCTCTGTGTTGAACAGCCCTCCCCTTTCCCCCACCCCCCACATTATACATACTAATCGTAATACCCCCTTTCTTCTTCCCTGCCCTTACCCCTCCCTACCCTCCCATTCTCCCCAGTTCCATTCCCTTTGGTAACTGTTAGCCCATTCTTGGGTTCTGTGATTCGCTGCTGTTTTGTTCCTTAAGTTTTTCTTTGTTCTCATACTCCACATATGAGTGAAATCATTTGGTATTTGTCTTTCTCCACCTGGCTTATTTCACTGAGCATAATACCCTCTAGCTCCATCCATGTTGTTGCAAATAGTAGGATTTGTTTTCTTCTTATGGCTGAATAATATTCCATTGTGTATATGTACCACATCTTTTTTAACCATTCATCTACTGATGGACACTTAGGGTGCTTCCATTTCTTGGCTATTGTAAATAGTGCTGTGATAAACATAGGGGTGCATCTGTCTTTTTCAAACTGGGCTGCTGCATTCTTAGCATAATTCCTACAAGTAGAATTCCTGGGTCAAATGGTATGTCTATTTTGAGCATATGGATGAACCTCCATACTGCTTTCCACAATGGTTGAACTAATTTACATTCCCACCAGCATCATAGGAGGGTTCCCCTTTCTCCACAACCTGGCCAATATTTGCTGTTTGTCTTTTGGATGGTAGCCATCCTTACTGGTGTGAGGTGATATCTCATTATGGTTTTAATTTGCATTTCTCTGATGACTAGCGATGTGGAGCATCTTTTCATGTGTCTCTGGCCATTTGAATTTCTTCTTTGGAGAACTATCTGCTCAGCTCCTCTGCCCACTTGTTTATTGGATTATTTGCTTTTTGTTTGTTGAGGTGCATGAGCTCTTTATATATTTTGGATGTCAAGCCTTTATCGGATCTGTCATTTACGAATATATTCTCCCATACTGTAGGGTACCTTTTTGTTCTATTGATGGTGTCCTTTGCTGTACAGACGCTTTTCAGCTTGATGTGGTCCCACTTATTCATTTTTGCTTTTGTTTTCCTTGCCCCAGGGAGATATGTTCATGAAGAAGTCACTCAAGTTTATGTCCAAGCGATTTTTGCCTATGTTTTTTTCTAAGAGTTTTATGGTTTCATGACTTACATTCAGGTCTTTGATCCATTTTGAATTTACTTTTGTGTATGGGGGTAGACAGTGATCCAGTTTCATTCTCTTACATGTAGCTGTCCAGTTTTGCCAGCACCATCTGTTGAAGAGACTGTCATTTCCCCATTGTATGTCCATGGCTCCTTTATCGTATATTAATTTACCATACATGTTTGGGTTAAAATCTGGAGTCTCTATTCTGTTCCACTGGTCTGTGGCTCTGCTCTTATGTCAGTACCAAATTGTCTTGATTACTGTGACTTTGTAGTAGAGCTTGAAGTTGGGGAGTGAGATCCTCCCCAACCTTTATTCTTCCTTCTCAGGATTGCTTTGGCTATTCGGGGTCTTTGGTGTTTCCATATGAATTTTTGAACTATTTGTTCCAGTTCGTTGAAGAATGTTGTTGGTAATTTGATAGGGATTGCATCAAATCTGTATATTACTTTGGGCAGGATGGCCATTTTGACCATTTTAACGATATTAATTCTTCCTAGCCAAGAGCATGGGATGAGTTTCCATTTGTTAGTGTCCTCTTTAATTTCTCTTAAGAGTGTCTTATCATTTTCAGGGTATAGGTCTTTCACTTCTTTGGTTAGGTTTATTCCTAGATATTTTATTCTTTTTGATGCAATTGTGAATGGAATTGTTTTCCTGATTTCTCTTTCTATTGGTTCACTGTTAGTGTATAGGAAAGCCACAGATTTCTGTGTGTTAATTTTGTGTCCTACAACTTTGCTTTGTCCCGATATCAGTTCTAGTAGTTTTGGAGTGGAGTCTTTAGGGTTTCTTATGTACAATATGATGTCATCTGCAAATAGTGACAGTTTAACTTCTTCTTTACCAATCTGGATTCCTTGTATTTCTTTCTTTTGTCTAATTGCCGTGGCTAGGACCTCCATTACTATGTTAAATAACTGGGGAAGGGGTATGTGGGGGGACTTGGCGGAGGGGGGAACCTAGTAAACATAATGTTCTTTCTGTAATTGTAGATTAATGATACCAAAATAAAAATAAAAATAAAAATTCTAAAAAAAAAATAACAGTGGGGAGAGTCGGCATCCCTGTCTTGTACCCAATCTCAGAGGAAAAGCTTTCAGCTTCTCGCTCTTCAGTATGATGTTAGCTGTGGGTTTATCATATATGGCCTTTATTATGTTGAGGTACTTGCCCTCTATACCCATTTTGCTGAGAGTTTTTATTATGAATGGATGTTGAATTTTGTCGAATGCTTTTTCAGCATCTATGGAGGTGGTCATCTGCTTTTGTCTTTCTTTTTGTTGATGTGGTGGATGTTGTTGACAGATTTTTGAATGTTGTACCATTCTTGCATCCTTGGGATGAATCCCACTTGGTCATGGTGTATGATCCTTTTGATGTATTTTTGAATTCAGTTTGCTAATATTTTGTTGAGTATTTTTGCATCTACATTCATCAGGGATATTGGTATGTTATTTTCTTTTTTGGTGGGGTCTTTGCCTGGTTTTGGTATTAGGGTGATATTGGCTTCATAGAATGAGTTTGGGAGTATTCCCTCCTCTTCTATTTTTTGGAAAACTTTAAGGAGAATGGGTATTATGTCTTCCCTGTATGTCTGATAAAATTCCGAGGTAAATCCATCTGGCCCGGGGATGTTGTTCTTTGGTAGTTTTTTCATTACCGCTTCAATTTCGTTGCTGGTAATTGGTCTGTTTAGATATTCTGTTTCTTTCTGGGTCAGTCTTGGAAGGTTGTATTTTTTTAAGAAGTTGTCCATTTCTCCTAGGTTTTCCAGCTTGTTAGCATATAAGTTCTTGTAGTATTCTCTAAAAATTCTTTGTATTTCTGTGGGGTCCGTCATGATTTTTCCTTTCTCGTTTCTGATTCTGTTGATTTGTGTTGACTCTCTTTTCCTCTTAATAAGTCTGGCTAGAGGCTTATCTATTTTGTTTATTTTTTCGAAGAACCAGCTCTTGGTTTCATTGATTTTTGCTATTGTTTTATTCTTCTCAATTTTATTTATTTCTTCTCTGATCTTTATTATGTCCCTCCTTCTGCTGACTTTAGGCCTCATTTGGTCTTCTTTTTCAAATTTCGATAATTGTGACGTTAGACTATTCATTTGGGATTGTTATTCCTTCTTTAAGTATGCCTGGATGGCTATATATTTTCCTCTTAAGACTGCTTTCGCTGCTTCCCACAGAAGTTGGGGCTTTGTTTTGTTGTTGTCATTTGTTTCCATGTATTCCTTGATCTCTATTTTAATTTGTTCATTGATCCATTGACTATTTAGGAGCATGTTGTTAAGCCTCCATGTGTTTGGGAGCCTTTTTGTTCTAGTACAATTTATTTCTAGTTTTATACCTTTGTGGTCTGAAAAGTTGGTTGGTAGAATTTCAGTCTTTTGGAATTTACAGAGGTTCCTTTTGTGACCTAGTATGTGGTCTATTCTGGAGAATATTCCATGTGTACTTGAGAAGAATGTGTATCCTGTTGCTTTTGGATGTAGAGTTCTATAGATGACTATTAGGTCCATCTGTTCTACTGTGTTGTTCAGTGCCTCCGTGTCGTTACTTATTTTCTGTCCAGTGGATCTATCCTTTGGAGTGAGTGGCATGTTGAAGTCTCCTAAAATGAATGCATTGCATTCCATTTCTTCCTTTAGTTCTGTTAGTATTTGTTTCACATATGCTGGTGTTCTGTGTTGGGTGCATATGTATTTAGAATGGTTATATCCTCTTGTTGGACTGAGTCCTTTATCATTATGTAATGTCCTCCTTTATCTCTGGTTACTTTCTTTGTTTTGAAGTCTATTTTGTCTGATACTAGTACTGCAACACCTGCTTTTTTCTCCCTGTTGTTTGCATGAAATACCTTTTTCCATCCCTTGACTTTTAGTCTGTGCATGTCTTTGGGTTTGAGGTGAGTCTCTTGTAAGCAGCATATAGATGGGTCTTGCTTTTTTATCCATTCTATTACTCTGTGTCTTTTGATTGGTGCATTCAGTCCATTTACATTTAGGGTGATTATTGAAATATATGTACTTATTGCCATTGCAGGCTTTAGATTTATGGTTACCAAAGGTTCAAGGTTAGCTTCTTTAGTATCTTACTCTCTAACTTAACTTGTTTATTGAGCTGTTATAAACACTGTCTAATGATTCTTTATTTTTCTCCCTTCTTATTCCTCCTCCTCCATTCTTTATATGTTGGTTGTTTTATTCTGTGCTCTTTTGTGTTTCCTTTAACTGCTTTTGTGGGTAGTTTATTTTATTTTTTGCCTTTAGTTAGTATTTGGTTGGTCTGCTTTCTTCTCTGTGATTTTATTTTCTCTAGTGACATCTGTTTAGTCTTAGGAGTGCTCCCATCTAGAGCAGTCCCTCTAAAATACCCTGTAGAGGTCGTTTGTGTGAGGCAAATTCCCTCAACTTTTGCTTGTCTGGGGATTGTTTAATCCCTCGTTCATATTTAAATGATAATCATGCTGGATACAGTATTCTTGGTTCAAGGCCCTTCTGTATCATTGCATTAAGTATATCATGCCATTCTTTTCTGGCCTGTAAGGTTTCTGTTGAGAAGTCTGATGTTAGCCTGATGGGTTTTCCTTTGTAGGTGACCTTTTTCTTCTCTCTAGCTGCCTTTAAAACTCTGTCCTTGTCCTTGATCTTTGCCATTTTAATTATTATGTGTCTTGGTGTTGTCCTCCTTGGGTCCCTTCTGTTGGAAGTTCTGTGTACTTCATGGTCTGATCGATTATTTCCTCCCCCAGTTTGGGGAAGTTTTCAGCCATTATTTCTTCAAAGACACTTTCTATCCCTTTTTCTCTCTCTTCTTCTTCTGGTACCCCTATAATGTGGATATTGTTCCTTTTGGATTGGTCACACGGTTCTCTTAATATTATTTCATTCCCTGAGATCCTTTTATCTCTCTCTGCATCAGCTTGTATGCGTTCCTGTTCTCTGGTTTCTATTCCATCAATGGCCTCTTGCATCTTATCCATTCTGCTTATAAATCCTTCCAGAGATGGTTTCATTTCTGTAATTTCCCTCTGGACATCATCCCTTAGGTCTTGCATATTTCTCTGCAGCTCCATCAGCATGGTTATGACCTTTATTTTGAATCTTTTTCAGGGAGATTGGTTAGGTCTATCTCCCCAGATTCCTTGTCAGGGGAGACTGTCTGGGTTAATCTGGTCTGTATCAAATTTTTCTGCCTTTTCATGGAGATTGAGGTAGTTGTGGGAAGATGGCGCATGTGTGTCGGCTGAAAGAACATCTCTTCTTGCTGGTTTGTGGCTTTCCTCTCCTGGGAGAGCAGCGACCTCTAGTGGCTTGTGATGGGCAGCTGCACGCAGATGGGGCCACTGATTCTTGCCTGGCCGCTGTTGAGTTTAGCTCTGCAGTGGCTGTGGCTTAAGCTCGGTTGCTGTGGGCGTGGCCTGCCTCAGTCGGCTGCTCCAATATTGCAGAGCCACATCAGAGTAGAAGGAGGCGGAGGCTATTTATCGCCATGAGGGGCCTCTCAGCTGCGCTGCCGCCCAGGGGCTTAGGGCGCCTGGAGTTCCCCAGGATTCCCAGCAGCTGGGCTAAGTGTCCTGGGATGCTTCCATCCAGCAGTGGGGTCCCTGTCCCTTTAAGACTTTCAAAAACACTCGTTTTTCTTTGTCCTAGGGGTGCCGACTGCGGGGACCCGCTCGCAGGTCTTACTGTCCCACTTCCCTAGTATTCAGCACACCAGGCACTGTGTGTCTGCGCTCCAGTGCGGATGGCTAGTGCTGGGTGTTTAGCAGTCCTAGACTCCCTCTCCCTCCCCGCTCCGACTCCTCTCCTCCCTTCAGGAGCTGGGGTGAGGTGCCTCGGGTCCCGCCGGGCCAGGGCTTGTATCTTACCCCCTTCACAAGGCGCTGGGTTCTCACAGGTGTGGATGTAGTCTGGCTGCTGTCCTGTGTCTTCTGGTCTCTCTTTTAGGAATAGTTGTATTTATTATATTTTCAAAAATATGTATGGTTTTAGGAGGAGATTTCCGCTGCTCTACTCACCCCGCCATCTTGGCTCTGCCCCCTTGAATTTTTTCTTTTTTAAGAAGCAGGAAAATATTTAATCCATTCCAAAAACACATCAGGTAATGAAGAGACCCACAGGAAAATTATCTATCCACAATGGGATAGGGATGTTACTGGCTTCATGTTTATTCCTAAAATCCTGAGGCTTTGATCCTTAGAAATTATCTTGTCCTTCATATACTCCCAGCTACTCAGAAATAAATTACATACATCTGTAAAGAGTTCTGGCCTGCCAAAGCCAGATCGTGGCTAGAAGGAGTGGGCCTTTGGTTATTGTATATTCTTTCTTCCTTCCCAGTCCTGGATCAGTCTTCCCTTTATTTCTAGAGGCAGTATAGTCACAGATGTCTAAAATTGGATTTTTAGGAAATTATAATTGATAGCCTTCAGGTATGGGTAATTGAAATTTCCAAGCAATAGTGTTATAGTCTGGCAAGTGTGTAAATAGCCTGTAAAACTGTAGTCAGAACAAATAATTTTATAATTCAGTAAAAAGCCATTATAGTACCACTCACTTTCAAGGTCCTTGACTACATAACTGCTTGACCCATATACTTCCCTTCAACCACCTGGGGGCACAGCGGACTCGGCCATTTGGCATCAGGCGTAGCTTTCTTTTTCAGCTTCCAATCTCGAGAAGTTTTTGTTTTTGTTTTTTCCTGCTTCCCTTTCTGTTGCAATCTCAGAGGGACACCATGTGGGTTCAGTCTCTTAAAACCAGTTTCTGCTGCTCTTTTCTCTCCTGAGTCAGTTCAGAGCCTGTCTTTCAGTGGTGAGAGTAGTAACAACCTAGGAGAAGAATGAAGACATTTTCTCGGGTTCTTCCTCTGCCCCCATTCTCATAGCCTTTAGTGGCTGTTTCGTCCCTCCTCACTGCCATCCCACTTTTGCTTCCTTAACACATGTATCCATGCACACATGCACTCAAACACACATCCTCTTCCTTAAATGACATACCTGTGCTATGTCAGCCTAGATTTTTCTTGAAATCTGTAAATACCTTTTAGTCATTATAACCCTCCATTTTCCACTATTATGCCCTGCCCTTATCTTTCCTATAGGGTTGATAGTATATGTCCTTAAGTATTGGATGGGACAGGGGAGGTGCAGATAAAAAAGCTGAGGGCTTACAAATTTCTGTGGGAAAAGGCATTTCAGATTTTTTTTTTTTTGGTAACTTTATGAGTGAGTGAGTGATAAAGTACTTTAAAGAGTGGAAAGGAAATCTCAAAATCATTTTGTTTGCTTCTTAAATAGGAAATTTGTATTTTTCTATTTACACTTAAACTTTGGAATAAAGTTTAGCAGGCAGTAAAACCAAACTCTAAGTGAAAAAAAATTTTGCCTGATGAATTATGTAGCTACTTTGGACAATGGTTTCTTTGACTTCAGCAATTTTATGTAGAGACCTTAGAACTCTTAGATTCGTTAACTTTCAGTGATTTCAAATCCATTCATAACTATCCAATAAGTTATTTTTCCCTTTTAAAATTATAGTGGTATAATCTCTGGTTTAAAAAAGAATGAATTGAATTTAGGTCAGATTCCTTTTTGGCCATATATCTTTTTTCTTTGATTATGTTGAATTTGTTGTGAATTTTCCTTCATTATGCTGAATTCATTATCCTGCTTTTTATAAAGGACATGTAATTTTAAGAGTTAATTTATTAATGTTAAAGAAGTTAACAGGAAATACCATATTCCTAGACTGAATTAGCTAGCCACCTTGAAACATCATAGATACATGTGAGTTTGTTTTCAGTTATGTTCCCATCCTCTACATGTCTTGGTTGTAAAATTTTGGGTAATGTATGTATAGCATCTAACACAATGTAAGGCATATAGTGAGTTCTCATTTTCCCTTCTCCAAGGGAGCCTATGATCATAACTGTAAGAACAACTCTAACATTTACTTTGAGACCAAGGCTAACAATGAAAAATGAACTCAATGATAATATCCCATCTGTGCAATAGTAGGGAAAGGAAATGATAAAAAGCCATTTTCAATAGAACTGGAGAATATTATAAACCACTTACATTTATCTCTGTCATTTTCTCTGAAATGGAAATTATTCTCTCTAGTTTTGAATCTCCTAATGATCAGCAACTGTTTAATATATTTTTTTGTCTTTTATTATTGTATTTCTTATACAAAATATGTGATACTACTTAAATTTTAAAGAAAACAGCACACAGATATTAAAATAGATAAAAAGAATGGACTAGACTCTCTCTAATATTAAGAGTAAAATATGGAAGAGATACAAATTTTCACACACCTGTGTTTCCAGCTGTGAAAAAGCAATTAACCAGATTAATTCATCTACAGTGCATTACCATGAGCCTTGTATGTATGCTCTTGTTTAAAATAGGCAAAGGGAAATTGCTGGGAGGAGAACAATTTTAGTGGTTCATAATTTATAGAACTAGTATAGATCAAATGCATCCAAATTATTTGGTGTGGTTCTCTAAGTGATTTAATTTTAGTACAACCTAAAAATCAGATAGGCCTCTACATCATTGACACCAAAAGCAGAATTTTCCACCTAAAAAGGCTAAGGAACCTGCTTCAGCAGACTGAATTAGATACGTCTTTCACCTATGTTGTGGCTGTGGATCTCAACAGAATCAATCAATTTTTCTGTGATTTATTAGTCCATTTTTGAGGTAAGTCAAGCAGAAACTATTTTTGAAAAAGGAACATAGCAATATAGCCTCATAATGCTTTCATTCTGTCTATTCCTCAACCTCTCTAAAATCCAATAAATTAAAGTAAATTTGCAGTTAATCATGGGCATATCTTAAGGCATGTGATAGATCTTCCTCTCCTAATTCCTTACAGACTATTTTACTTGGTCATTTTACTACTTATTTGATAAAGGCAATGTATGAAATTATTTCCTGTTTATGATCTTAGCTTCCTGGATAATTCCAAAAATAAAAAAAAACAAGTTCAGAGAGATATTATCCATGGTTTTATTTCTTATGGGCTATAACTTACTTGTGGTCTATAATTATACCTAACTAATAAAATAATTTGGTTGTTTGATTACTGAAAGAAAATAAAAATCCCCAAACTGTAAGATGCACTTAGTAAATACTTTATATGGAAACACAGAATTTAAATCTAGCAGAGACCTAATTTGGTTTTACGCCTACTGTTATGAACTGAATGGTTGTGTCCCCTCCAAAAGTAATATGTTGAAATCCTACCCCTCAGTGTGATGACATAATGAGGTGGGGCTTCTGGGAAATAGCAGGTCATGAAAGTGGAGGTCTCACATAATGTGATAAATACCTTAGAAAAGAAACACTAGACAGGTGACTTCTCTCTCAGCCATTTCAGGATCCAAGGAGTAGGCGGCCATCTGCAGACCAGGAAGAAGCCCCTCTCCCCAAACAATTGATCTGCCAGCTCTTCAATCTCAAACTTCTCAGCATTCAGGATGTGAGAAATAAATATTTGTTACCTAAGCCACCCAATGTAATGGTGTTCTGTTATAGTAGTCAAAACTGACTACAATACCCACCTTTTACAGATGAGAAAAATGAAACCCAGAAACAATTAAATTTTTGTGCAAGACCACACAATGAATTTTAGAGTGGTAACTAAAACTCAGTTTCCTAAATCACAATCTAACATTCTTTCCACTACAGCATTTGTGATTTATTTATTCAACGAACATTTCAGGGCCTTCCTTGTATAATAAGATAGTGCTTTAGAGACTGAAGTGAGGAGAGAAGAGAAGATATAAAAAGATTAGTTAATTTCCTGTTCTGGGGAACTTACAGTTTAATATACAACATAAAGCAGACCCATGGCCTGTTGGGATGTACAAAGTGCTTAGGAAAGATGGCCAGGACCTGGGAATTCAGAGGAGGAAGAAGACTTCTGGCCAAAAGATCACAAGGAAGACCAAGGGGAGGGTAATTTTAAGCTAAAAGATGGATAGGATTCCACTGGTAGTATCAAAGGGAAGGCCTTGTATCTATGAAGTTTCTTTAGTTGCAAACAACAAAGGGAAAGTGGTAGAAGCTGAATTGAAAAATATAGGAAAAGGGCAGTTCTGTATGTCCAGGAAGCAAAAATGATGGTTAGACTCTTCAGGGTGCCACTTTCACAATGAGTGCACTTGTGTTCGCATCTTGGGTCACTCCACTTATACAGCCAACTCCAGAAAGAGAGGCTTTGACTGGCTAACTGAGGGCAAGGCAGAATGACTGCAGGTCTAACTACACTTACACAGAATGAGAGAAATACGGCCATGCTAAAAAAGGAAATCAGGGTGCTGTTACCAGCAGAAAGCAGTCCTAGATAATGCACAAACAAAATTCAAATGCCCACTTCAGCATCTTTTAGAGTGTGAATTGGGAAAAAAAAAAACCGAGGTAAAGAAAAGGAAAAATAAATAAGGTCAATAGAATGTTAGAGTAGCCTGATTTAGCGGAAGCACAGGATGGATAGACTGGTCATCAGAATGAGCCAGACTGTCTTGCTGGTCATCTCCACCTTCCTCTTCCTGTGCACCCCACACCATCACAATGAACTGCTCTTCCTAGTTTATGTTAAGGTACATGCTGATTCCAGAAGCAATTGACTCAAGGGAAGGGAATATGTGAGCCCATGATCATGCCCATGAATGAAGTTGGTATTACTCTTGCCAGCTACTAGCAATGAGACCCTTGGCACAAACATTACGGAGCCTGGTATATTTTTCCCTCAACCTTAGGAAGAGTATCTGGCTTCAGCTACATGGCTAGGACTTGAAATTTGTCTTAAGGAGCATGCTAAGGGGATTCTGTGCATCTGAGCCAAGCAGCAGCATCCTTCTTTGCTTCCTCAATCTGGGCATTGAACTAGCAGAGGGGGAAAAGCAGTTCTACTGAGGACATTTCTGAACACTGTGAAACTGTAGGGATGCACACCATTTTCACCCAGTGACATTTAGAATTTTCTTCACAAGTAATCCATAGGAATTGCTCCCTATTGCTTCCCTACTCTCCACTCCATCTTTGCTCTGAACCCAGTATCAAATAATTTGGGTGAACTTAACTTTCCTCATACATATATTTATACGTAAATATATATATAGAAACATACACACATACACAACACACACACACACACACACACACACACACACACACATATATATATATATATATATATATACATGCCTTTATAGGGGTTAGGTTGAGATAGACCTTGACTGTTTTGGACTAAGAAGTTTAGTTTTCAGACTGTAGATTATGCAAATTAGGTACACATTATTTAGACCAGTATCATAGGCTTCAAATCCCCCAGATCTCTCATTGACAAATGTGTGATCTGAGAAGGTATTACATCTTTTAATCTATTATTTTATTTTGTAAAATAGAGGAAATAAAAAATCATTCATTTATGATATAATTTAATAATTATTAAAATATAATAGTAAGAGCGACTAAATTTTTTTAAAGAGTACAATGGCTAAGGCATGCAATGAGATACCGAAGTTGACAGTGCTATGCCGGACAGAATGAATTATGTAGGCATCCTGTAAGATACCAAATCTGGGAACCACTGACAAATGATAAAACACAAACTCTACACAACTAATAGTAGTGAAATAAAAAATTATAACTCAGGCAAATGAGATAACAGATTATTTATTCCTTTTAATAATAGATAACATCTACTGAACACTTACTATGTGGAATTCTTTATTTTTTAGTTTACTTTAAAATGTTAATTTCTGTACTTGAAATCATGTAGTCTTGAGACCCAGACTTTATTTTTAGCTCGATCATTGCCCACAGTCTGTTGCTTAATTCTTCCACTGTCTGTTGCTTAATTCTTCTCTAATTGAAATTTCTAATTAAGGAAAAATATTCCTTTAAATATATGTGTGTATATATATTATGTATACACATATATGTAAAAATATTTCTACACACACATATATCAATAGGTGTTATGCACAGTTGCAAATAAAAGAATAATTTTAGAAAATGAGTATATACTTTTTCTTATATAACAGGGAATTTTATGGTATGTAATTGCTGATATTATAATTTAGGTGCTTAGTAAAGCCATCAGGGACCCAGGATATTTCTAACTTCTACTCCAGTATCCTTAGCAAGTTAGAGTTTTCCTTTGTAAATGTCACTTCATGGTTAGAATAGGGCTGCTACATCACAGGTATCAAGGCTAGTTCAATAAATAAAGAAATCCTGTCCTTCTCTGTTAGGTCTCAGTGGCCAGACCCATAGCTGCTGGAAGATGCAAAGGCAGCTAAGAAAGTGGGGAACAAGATTATCTGGTTGTTTTAGACCACTGTGATCCATATCCTTGGCCATATCAGCATGTTTTGGTCTGAAATTAAATCAGGTTTCTTAATAAAAAAAATAGAGTACAACTTGCCATAATAAGGGTGGTATTTAAATAAAATTGTCCTGCTTGAGAGATGCTATGATAAATTGTGAAGTATTTATGAACTATGAGGCAAGAAAAGTCCTTCCACAACAAAGTGATCATTCATTTGTGACAATTCATTTTAAATAACATAAGAAATTTAATATTCTCAGAAGTTTCAGCAGATCCTTCCATAGGAAAAAGGATATAGCCAGTCTTTGAATGAATACACAGCCTTTTTTGTTGTTTTCTTTTATAGATAAACTTTTGAGAGGGCTTATAAAGTATGCTTGTAGTAGAATAAATGGTTTAAACCAATAATATTTTTTCAGGTACAAGAATCATCCTAGACTACAAAATGTGAGCTTGTCTGTTACATTAAGTGAGTGATTCTAGCTCACATTAGTGGTCAGACTACATCTGTTGTTCTATAGTAGGCATTTTCTCAGGCTGTTAGAAAGCATCTCATCACTTCACATGGCCCACATCATAGACAAAAGGAGAAAGAGAAGAAAGATGGAGTAAACTTACTGAAGGCCCTGTAGACATAGAACTCTACAGAAACGACAGCTGAGAACAGGCAGCACAGTGCTTGCTCCATAGCTGTAATGAATTTGCAAGGGTAGGCGTGTTCTGCTGGCCAGGGAAGACCAAGAGAGAACAAAAATGTGAGGATTTCTGATTATTAACTACTTCAGTGTGATGTCAGCGAATCCAAACACATGGAAATGCAGAGCACTTGGAGCTGTAAATAATAGGTCTTCGTTGACATACATGATGGTAGTTTCAAGTGACTTTCGCTTCTGAGTACTCTGCTTCTTTGTAAAAATGATTTTGAATTTGGAAAATTATTTGTGCAGGCATTCTAGATGTTATATTTATGTGCACCCAGTAAGCAATACATTTTCCTTTGATGTCATTTGTTTTCCATTACCATATTATACTGGGTGGAAAAAAAGTTTCAGATTATTTGCTAAAATATGAGAAACTTGTTTGGAGAGTAAGAATCTGGGGAGTCAGTTCAGTTAAAAATACCATTTTTTATGGCATCTTACTGGAGCTGTGCCAGCAGAGTAGCAGGCAACTGAAGCAATGGATTTAGAAACTTCAGAAGTGTTACAATATATAGTTTGCAAATATATTAACTACTGTTTGTGTAAAAGGTGTTTTGTTGCATATATGCACACCCACATACTGCTATTTACATGATCATGGTGCTGCAAATATACTGATGAATTATAATGAGATCCAAAAGGATTTGTAGGGAATATGATTTTTCTGACTATTACAGATTTCCTATTTCCTCTATCTTTAATTCTTTGTATTGGCTTAATTCCCCAATATGTTTGAAAAGATAAAGGTTTCAGAAATTCTTGTTTGTATTTTTTTTTGAGAGGACATCTCTCATATTTATTGATCATATGGTTGTTTACAACAACAAAATTCTGTATAGGGGACTCAATGCACAATCATTAGTCAACCCCAAGCTTAATTCTCAACAGTCTCCAATCTTCTGAAGCATAACGAACA
Source organism: Manis pentadactyla (assembly GCF_030020395.1). Classification (NCBI taxonomy): domain Eukaryota; kingdom Metazoa; phylum Chordata; class Mammalia; order Pholidota; family Manidae; genus Manis; species Manis pentadactyla. The sequence goes on along the minus strand of NC_080025.1, from coordinate 62,573,227 downwards.
AGTTTTTACATGGTGAACAAGTTCTTACATGGTGAACAGTGCAAGGGCAGTCATCACAGAAACTTTCGGTTTTGATCACGCATCATGAACTATAAACAATCAGGTCAATTATGATTATTTGTTTGATTTTTTTACTTGATTTATATGTGAATCCCACATTTCTCCCTTATAATTATTATTATTATTATTATTACTATTATTATTATTACTATTTTTAATAAAATGCTGAAGTGGTAGGTAGATGCAAGATTAAGGTAGAAAACGTAGTTTAGTGCTGTAAGAGGGCAAATGTAGATGATCAGGTGTGTGCCTATAGACTAAGTATTAATCCAAGCTAGACAAGGGCAATGAAACATCCACGGATACAGAAGATTTCTCTCAAAACAGGGGGGTGAGGTTCTAAGCCTCACCTCTGTTGATCCCCAATTTCTCACCTGATGGACCCCCTGTGACTGTGCCTGTCTTAGGTTGTTCCTCCCTTGAGGAATCTTACCCGTCTCTGGCTAACCAGTCATCTTCCGGGGCCATACAGGGAAATGTAAAGTTGGCAAGTGAGAGAGAAGCCTTATTGTTTGAAAAGGTTAGCTTTTTACTTTTTTGCAGATTTATGCCCTGTGTCTTCTATGCCCAGCATTTGTCTTGAGGTATCTTTACCACTTGGAAGAATTATGATACTCGGTAATTTCGATATGAGGCACGAATTCTACTTAGGGGTTGTAATTATGAAGGAAGAAGAGAAGCTATAGCAGTAGCAGACGGAAGAAAACATGGGAAGATTGATTATTTCTTTGACATATCTTCTTGTAGTATAACATAAGCGTGTATAGGTTTTAAATTACTAAATTGCATGCACACATTAACATAATAGGAATACAGTTACATAACCAAAGCAGACTTACAATTACCAGCCATATCCAGTGAAACTAAGAAAACCAGTTAGGCAGCCTAGGCATTTGTGAAAACTTATCAATGATATGATGGATATTGTCTAACTGAATTTGAATATTTTGAGAAAAATCAGACAAATTAAAACAACACATTCCTGGGAAGTGTTCACATCCCATATGTTCTTTTAGCAGTAGATTGTCTATAGTCGCAAGATTTTGGAGCACTGCAACTTGCACTTCTCCTAATTCTTGGTTGAGTTCCGACAGTATAGATCCAGTCAAATTTGTTGTTTTACTGTATGCACAGGCCAGCTTAGATATCTCCTTCTTCATTCCAATGGCAAGTCCAGGAACTGGTGGGATGAATGCAGCTACGACTGCAAGAGTGCCAGGATCTTTGTTGAAGTTTTTTGATGATCATCTTCTGGAATGACTCTTCCAGAGGATGTTGATGTTGGAAGATCTTCATATCGTATCTTAATTCATTTTCTGGGTAGCCAAATTAGACTTTGATCCTCTGTATAAATACAAACAAACCCTTTGCCCACACTTTGATATGCCCTTTATGCCATTGTGAAGAACTTATTGGAGATCACCACACAGAAACTGCTTTTTTTTTTGGAGAGCAAGGTACAGGCTTTTATTTAGAGATAAAGTTAAAGGACAGAGCTCCCGGCTCACACCAGGAGGAGACAAGAGAGTCCCTCTTGTTTATATTTTTATTGTATTTTATTAACTTATAATTTGTATTTTTAGTCGTAATTTTTTCTTTTGAGTATAAAAGGGATTTAGCTAAATCTTCATAATTTAACATAATTACCTTTAAATATGAAATTAATCTTCATTAGATCCACAACAATGGTTTTCTTGCCTAAAGCCCAGTTCATTTTTCATTAGGTTATAATGGCAAATACACTCAAAATTATTTCTATAATAATATTAAAAAATACCTAAATTCTTTCAAACCTGGCTCTAGTTAAAAATATCTGCATATATTTTATATGCCAGAGATATTATTTTGATTTGTTTTGTAAAGGGAGTAAAGCTTAATAATTGTGTAGGTTTTTTTTCTTTTAACTTTTTTTACCACTCTACTTATCTAAATCCATAGTAACTTTAAGTAACTTAAAAATCTTTTCCAGCCTTGAAGATATACTAAGTGAAACAAACAAGCCAGTCATAAAAAGGCACATGTTATGTGATTCTACTTACCTAAGATACCTAGAGTAGTCGTATTCAGAAACAGACAGTAGATTGCCAGAGACTGGTGGAAAGGAGAATGGGAAGTATAAAAAAGTAAGTCTTTCTAGAGGTAATGACATATACTGTGATTTTCCAATATTAGTTCAAGACTAACATGTATCTTTTGCCATAAAATTGAATTCATTCTAAAAGAAAGGCAAATTAATAAAATATATGTGAAACAATGAGCACAGACTTAACAATAGACAATTATTATCTCAGTGAAAGTTATCTTTTATTATTATCGCAGTAAATGTTTCAGAAGGTCTAATGAACAATGTGAAATACGCATCTTTTAAATGGGTTCATGAGTATATTCATGACACAATTCAAATTACTTACTTAAAACGCTTTCCAATGTCCTTTATTAAGAAACTTTATTATTCCAGGAGGAATTGTTGATAAGGATCTTCGTCACTACCTCAACTTACGATTTCAGAAGGGTTCTGTGGACCACGAACTTCAGCAAATCATTCGTGACAACCTCTACCTCCGCACGGTGCCGTGTGAGTACAGCAGTCAATGTTATTTTCTTTCTGTGTTAACAGATCAATGTCCTATATATCCATTATTTGAAATAAAAGTTAAATCATACTGATTTTTTAATTTGGGCTTATGGGACAGAAAGTTGATTTGAGATATGGAAGTTTTAAATGCAAAAGCTTGTAATTGCAGTTGTATCGTTTATGGTGATGTCATAGCCAGAAGAGACTTGGGATTTTTGAGCTATAAAACCTAACTTACTTCTCAAATTAGTATTGAGAAATATTAATTCTAGTCCAGGATGTTGGTGATTCAGAATGAATTATGCCTGGGGTGCAATACACAGAATGAATTATTCCTGGGGTAACAGAGGAATGTAAATTCAATTTATTAGCTGAAACACTACTATTTTGTAAGTAGATAACTCCCAACACAGTAGCTCCCAACCTCATCTCTGGTTTTCAGCAAGAAATCTCATAAGTAAAAAGAAAATATTATGCATCGAAAAATAAAAGCTAAATGTTCTGTAATTCTTAAAAGGCGATGATGTTGAACATTGAATGCATATTTCCTACACGCAATTTACAGAAATCCACAAACAACAATGCCTGATTGTGAGAAGGTGTTACTTCAAAAAGAAAAAAAAAGAATTGGCAAAATGATAAAATTCACAAGTCAACTTCTTAGTACTTGCTTCGGCTCATTTGAGAATCTGCTACTAACTTTAGGACATTTCAAGAGCATCTCAAATTAAGTCCTAAATCCTGGATAGACACCAATATCCATTTCTCTCAACGCAGGTTCCATGACTTATAGACTTTCCAGTCTCTCCAGAAACTCTGATCTGTGGGTGTTGTATGTATTCCTTTTGTTTTAGTCTTGCTCTAAACTTTAATAAACTCGAAGCCATAGTCTCTGAAAGGTAGATAATAAAGAAAGAAAAACTTGGGTATGATAAGTGAAACAAGCAAGCTATATATATGTTAATTTCTTGGATTAAACTATCAGAACTATGTAAAAGGCATAGATTATGGATGATTACACTGAAATATGGAAAACACACAGAAAAGTGAAGTGGGTAGTTCAGCCCCTAACCCTTTTCACCTACACACAAACATAGTTTAGGAGGGGCGATCATTGTTAGCACTGAATACTCATCAAAACAAAAATGCCAGGGCACCACCATCAAATATTCCCAAATGAGAATGCTTACTGACAGACAGCTTGTCAGTTCAAATGCTGCCTTTGTCAGTGTGTGGGGGTTAAGTGAATAGACATTTGGACTCTTGCTTCAAAACTAGAAGTTGAGGAAAGCGCATTCTTAAACTTGTAAGTTTGACATTAGAGTGATGGGCATAGGAAGATGGATTAAAGTGACTGAACTATTTATAAGGTAATGGGTGGACGCATTTTCAAACCTATGATGTTGTCAGTGCAACCACGTGAATTTATCTTTTGTGACATGAAAGAGAGGAGATCTGAAATACTGAATAAAGAATTTGGGCACTTTATTATGTTTAAAAGCTGAGGGAAATAGATAAGAGTCTGCCATTCAGTAATACTTGTAGTCCTTGTTAAGATGATGACATAAATAAGAAGTCTTAATTAAATATGAAGATAATAGGAGTACATTTTGCACTAGTTAATTAACTTCTTAAATTAGTCATCTCTCTTAAGAGTACCAAAAAAGCACTGTGAAGGAAAAATAAATATAAGGGTAAAGTAACTAGGCTTATACAAGTCAACATAAAGAGTTTTGTGGTTGACATGATTTTGGTACAAGGTCAAAAATTCAATTAGAAATCCTTGGATAATTTCTATAAAGGAGATGATTAGGAACTCAATGGTATCTGAATATTATAATCAAACAACTATTCTTTGAATTTGTAGCCATAACTCCTAATAGTTGATTCCAATAACACAGTTCATTAACACTACTTTTAACTTGGCATAAAAGTAGAAAACAGAACATCTAAGGTGGAGGTAATTCTGATTTACATTATTTATAATCACTTTTATACTGATGAACTGGACCTGGACGATCCACCATCTTCACTCAGTATATCTTTTAATGAAATGTTCAGACACTTTTAGAGGGTGTACAGCAAAAATGTGTCAGCAGTGTGAAAAGTCCTGCCATTATTTAGAAACTTACATGTGTATCCACAATATCTATTGGCCTTGAGTATGGAGTGGCATTTGTTACATATTCTCTTGGGTCAAAAAATTCTCATTAGTTTGGGAGAGGCAGCAAAAATGATGGCACAGTAGGATGGCTAGTAAAAACCTCCTCTCATGTAAACACCACATAAACACTGAAGAAACAACTATTTTGAAAATACAATTAGCTCTGAAAATGATCTGAAGACTGCAGAACAGACCATCTACACCTGGTGAAGAAGAAAGGACCACACTGAGAAGGTTAAAGGGGCAGAGCAGTGATCAGTGGGAATCCAAACCCTTCCCCCATTCTAGCCCACAAGCAGGAGGGAGAGGAACCAAGTGGAGAAGGGGTAAAGGCTCAGGAATCTGGCACACCTGGACCTGGAGATCTGCTCTGAGAATATTTGTCCACATTTCACTGAGATTTGGTGATTAACCAGGCTGAACACCAGGGAGAGTTAGAGCACTCTGGGGGTTGGAGACGCCTGTCACTTGTGGAGGACAGGCACACTCTGTCAGTCCCACTAAGACCCAACACAGAGGTAGAGTAAAAGATTTACCAGCAGTGGGAAGTATGTCAGAGGGCAGGGATTGGAGGGAACTCTCTCCAGAGGAAAAAGGGCAAGCAGACCAAACTTTGCCAGCCCTCTTTCAGCCCACCAGGTTGGACATTTTTGGAAGCCAGCTCTAAAACATTCCATCTCCCTTGCTGGTGGCTCAGCCCCACAAAGACACTTCCCTGTATCCCCATCCCACCCGGCCTTTTCAGCCCAGTAGTGGTCCAACATTGCTGACTGGCAGGCAGAGGTCACACAACCCTTTCACAGCTCTCCTGGCCCTCTCTCTGCTCAAGCGTCCAGATGCTTGAAGGAGCCAGCTCTAAACACTCCATCTGCCCCATTGGCTGAACCCCAGTGCCCACAGCATGCCTGCCCTGCTTGGCACACATGGCCCAGCAGCAGTCTGTCATTGCTGACCAGCAGGCAGAGGACAGCCCTGCCCAAGCACCTAGCATCTCACACAGGGCACATAGAGGTGAGCTATGGGGCTCAGCCATTGCCAGTAGCCAAGCAGAAAGGTGGCCCTGCCCACAGCCAACCAGGAGCAACTTCAGCTCAGCCACAAAAGAGAACAGGTCACTGGTGAGCAAAGAGTCTTGAGCCTCTGGGCATCACAGGATGCCCACTTCATAAAACATTAAAGTATCACTGATATACAATCTTATATTTGTTTCAAAGGTATAACATAGTGGTTCAACAGTTACCCATATTATTAAATCCTCACCCCCTCTAGTGCAATTACTATCTATCAATATTGAAAGATGTTACAGAATCATTGAGTATGTTCTCCATGCTTTACTACCATCCCCATGACCAATTTGTACTGTGATTGTAAATTATTGTGTCACTTTATCCCCCTCACCTTTTCCCCCCAGCCAGCTTGACCCCTCCCCCTTGGTAATGACTGATCACCTCTTAGTGTCTATGAGTCTAGTGCTATTTTGTTTCCTGATAAAACTATTACTTTCAAGACCAGGGGGCATAGCTAATCTAACACAAAGAAAGGAACACAGAAACACAGACAAAATGAAGAGGCAGAAGAATATGTCCCAAACAAAAGAAGAAAATGAAACACCAGAGAAAGAGATTAGCAATCTTCTTGATAAAGAATTTACAGTCATAAAGATGCTCACTGAACTGAAGAAAAAACTGATGATCTCAGCAAGAACTTAAAGAGAAAATATGAGAAAGAGCCACTCACAGCTGAAAAATACAATAACAAATGAAAAATAAATGGCAGCAGAGGATAGAATCAGTGTGATGGAAGATAGAGAACTACAGAATAACCAAGCTGAGGAACAGAGAGAAAGAAATTTTTAAAATGAGAAGATGCTAAGAGAGCTGTGTCACAACTCCAAACAAAGCAATATTCACACAATAGGGAGCCCAGAAGGAGAAGAGAGAGACAAAGGATTAAAGTCTATTTGAAGAAATAATAGCTAAAAGGAAACAGACATCCAGCTCCTGGAAGCACAGAGAACCCCTAACAAGGTGAACCCTAGGAAGGCAACACCAAGACATATATTAATTAAAATGGCAAAGATTAAAGATAAAGAGAAATCTTAAAAGCAGTGAGAGACAGAGACAGTTACCTCTAAGGGAAACTCCATAAGGCTATCAGCAGATTTCTCAACAGAAATGTTACAAGCCAGAAGGGAGTGGCATGAAATATTCAAAGTATTAAAACAGAAGAACCTACAACCAAGAATCCTCTACCCAGAAAGGTTATCATTCAAGATTGAAGGAGATACTAAAAGTTTCACAGAAAAATAAAAGTTAAAAGAATTCACCACCACTAAAACAGGCCTTACAAGATATGTTAAAGGGATTTCTTTAGGTAGAAGTTTTCTTACTTCTAAATATTTTTCATCAGTGAGAATAAACCTACAGTAAAGGTTGTAGACCAATTGCTTACAAAGCAAGTATGAAGTTAAAAAAACAAAGTAGTGAAATCAACTAAACACAAAATTATTCAAGGTATACACAAAAGATGTAGATTATGATATACATTAAGTGTGGAGGTGGGAGTAGAATAAAAAAGTAGTACTCTTATAATGTGTTCAAAATCAAGAAACCATAAGTATAGACTGCTATGAATACAGTAAACTATCTGTGAACCTTATGGTAACTATAAACCTAAAGTCTATAATAGATACACAATTTTTTTTTTAATCCAAGCATTTTAACAGCAAAGAAAACAATCAAATGACAAGAGTATAAGAGAGGAAGAAAGGAACAGAAAGGAACTATAAAAATAACCAGAAAACTATAAAATGGCCATAAGTACATACCTATCAATAATTACCTTAAATGTGTATGGAGTAAATACACCAATCAAAAGACATAGGGTGGCAGAATGGATAAAGAAACAAGACTTATCTTTATGCTGCCTGCAAGAGACTGATCTCAGACCTAAAGACATAAAAAGACTGAAAGTAGAGGGATGAAAAAAGATATTTCATGTAAATAAAAGGAAGAGAAAAGCAGAACAATATGTATATCGGACAAAATAGACATCCAAACAAAAAAGGCAGCAAGAGACAAAGGGATGACATTACATAAAGATACAAGGATCAGTTCAGCAAGAAGGTATAACCATTACAAATATCTATGCTCCCAACATAAGAGCACCTAAATATATAAAATATATACCAACAGATCTAAAGGGAGAATAGACAGGAATATGGTCTTATTAGGATTTAACCTCCCCATTTACATTAAAGGATGGATCATCCAGAGAGAAAATAAATAAGGAAACAGAGGCTTTGAATTATACATTAGACCAGATGGACTTAACAGAGAAGTACTTAACTTATATATATAAGAACATTCCACTCAAAAGCAGCAGGCTACACATTTTTCTCAAGGGCACGTGGAATCTTCTCCAGAATAAATCACATATTAGGACACAAAAAGAGCCTCAATACATTGAAAAAGACTGAAATCATATCAAGCATCTTTTCAAACCAGAATAATATGAAACTAGAAATCAATTACATAAAGAAAACCAAAAAAATTCCCACAGACCCAGGGAGACTAAAAAACATGCTTCTAATAAATAATAGATCAATGAACAAATCAAAGAGGAAATCAAATAAATGGACATAAATAAAAACAGAAACACAAAGTTTCAAAACATGTGGGAAGCAGCCAAAGTGATTCTAAGATAAAAATACATAGCAACACAGGCTTGCCTCAAGAAATACTGACAATCCCAAATAAACAATTCACTACTAAATGAACTAGAAAGAAAAACTAAAAACAAAGCCCAAAGTTAGTAGAAGGAAAGATATGACAAAGACCAACAGAAATAAGTAAAATAGAGAATAAGGAAACAATAGAAAAAATTAATAAAATCAAGAGCTAGTTCTTTGAGAAAAGAAACAAAATAGACAAACCCTTAGCCAGACTTGTCAAAAAAAAAAAAAAGAGAGGATACAATAAACAAAATCAGAAGTGGAAAAGAAGTTACAACTGACACTCCAAAAATTTAAAGAAATATAAGAGAATGCTATGAATAATTATATGCCAATAAATTGGACAATTTAGAGAAATGGACAAAGTCCTAGAAACATATGCTCTCCCAAGACTGACCCAGAAAGAAAAAGAATATTTGAACAGACCAGTTACCAGCAATGAAATTGAACTGGTAATCAAAAAACTCCCAACAAACAAAATCCAGTACCAGAAAGCTTCACAGCTGAATTCTACCAAACATTTAAAGAAGAACTAGTACCCATCTTTCTTAAAGTATTCCAAAAAGTAGAAGAGGAGGAAATACTTCCAAACTCATTCTATAAATCCAGCATCACTCCACATCAAAACCAAACAAAGGCATTACAAAAAAAGAAAATTATGGAGCAATATCCCTAATGAACATAAATGCAAAAATTCTCAACAAAATATTAGCAAACCAAATTCAAAAATACATCAAAGGGATCATCTATCAAGACCACATGGAATTTATTCCAAGGATGCAAGTATGGTACCATATTTGCAAATCAATCAATGTGATATACCACATTAACAGAATGAAGGATAAAAAACACACAATCATGTCAATAGATACTGAAAAAGCATTTGAAAAAATTCAACATCCATTCATGAAAAAAACCTCTCAACAAAATGAGTATAAAAGGCAAATACCTCAGCATAATGTAGGCCATTTATCAAACCCACAGTTCACATCATACTCAGTGGTGAAAAGCTGACAGCTTTTCCTCTAAGATCAGGAAAAAGTCAAAGATGTCCACTCTCACCACTTATTCAGCATAGTACTGGAATTCCTACCCATGGCAATCAGACAAGATAGAGAAATAAAAGGCATCCAAATTGGCATGAAGAAGTAAAACTGTCACTATTTGCAGATGACATGATTCTAAAAATCCACCAAAAAAGCTATTAGAACTAATAACTGAATTCAGCAAAGTCACCAGATGCTAAATCAATATACAGAAACCTTTTATATTCTTATGTACTAAATGAAATCACAGAAATTCATTTATAACTGCATCACAAAGAATAAAATACCTGGGAATTAACCTAACCAAGGAAGTGAATGACCTATACCCTGAAAACTACAAAGCACTCATGAAAGAACTTAAAGAAGATTCCAATAAATGGAAATACATCCCATGCTCATGGATAGGAAGAATTAATGTTGTCATAAATGCCACACTGCCCAAAGCAATTTATAGATTCAGTGTAATCCCTATCAAAATACCAATGGCACTTTTCAATGAACTAAAGCAAATAATCCTAAAATTGATGTGGAAACACAAAAGACCCTGAATAGCCAAAGCAATCCTGAGAAATAAGAACAAAGCTAGGGGGACTGTGCTCCCTGAGTTCAAACTATACTACAAAGCTACAGTAATCCAAACAGTATGGTGCTCGCACAAGAACAAACCCATAGATCAATGGAAGAAAACAGAGAGCCTAGAAATAAACCCATGCATATATGGTCAACTAATATATGACAAAGGAGGCAAGAATACACAATGGAAAAAAGACAGTCTCTTCAATAAATGGTGTTGGGAAAATTGGACAGCTACATGCAAAAGAATGAAACTGGATCACTCCCTAATACCAGAGCAAATGCAGATGAATTAAAGACCTAAATATAAGACATGAACCATAAAACTCTGAGAAGAAAACATAGTGAAAAATCTTTTGAAAATTAGCATGACTAATTTTTTTCTGAATACAGCTCCCTGGGCAAGGGAAAAAAAAGAAAACATAAGCAAGTGGGACTATATCAAATTAAAAAGCTTTTGTACAACAAAGGAAACCATCAACAAAACACAAAAGGCAACCTACAGTATGGGAAAACATATTTGAAAATGATTTATCCAATAAGGGGTTAACATCCAAATTATGTAAAGAACTCATATGCCTCAACACCAAAAAACCCCCAATAATTCAGTTAAAAAGTGGATAAAGTACATGGACAAACATTTTTCCAAAGTAGAAATACAGATGGCTAACAGGCACATGAAAAGATGTTCCTCATTACTAATCATCAGGAAGCTGCAAATCAAAACCAAAATGAGATACCTCCTCACACTCGTTAAAATGGACACTATCCAAAGACAAGAAATAACAAGTGTTGATGAGGAGGTAGAAAGTAAGGAACCCTCCTCTGTTGGTGGGAATGTAAATTGGTGTAGCCACTGTGAAAAACAGTATGGAGGTTCTTTAAAAAAACAAAGTAGAAATATCATATGACCCAGTAATTCCACTTCTAGGAATTTACCCAAAGAAAACAAAATCCCTGATTCAGAAAGATACATACATCCCTATGTTTATTGACACATTATTTACAATAGCCAAGATATGGAAGCAACCAAATGTCCACCAAGGGGTAAATGGATAAAGATGTGGTACATATATACAATGGAATATTATTAAGCCATAGAAAAGAAAGAAATCTTGCCATTTGTGACAACATGGATGGACCTAAAAGGTATTATGCTAAATGAAATAAGCCAGACAAAGACAAATACCATATGATTTTACCTACAAAGAAAACAACATGAACAAAACAGCAGTACACTCATGAACTCATGAACACAGAGAAGTAACTAGTGGTTACCATATGTGGTAGGGTAGAAGAGTATTCAGGAGGAAGATTGAGGGGGATAAAGAGGCACAAAATCTCAATCAATTACAGCATAGAGAATATACTCAACAGCTCTGTAACATCTTCCTATGTTGACAGAAAGTAACTACATTGTACACATTTAATAATGTATATAACTGTTGAATCACTGTTATCTACTTGAAACCAATATAGTATTATCAACTATACTTCAATAAAAATAATATTCTCATTAGTTTCATGTATCCAACAGCAGAAAAGGAAAACATATTACTGAAGAATGTCACTGCTCTTGTACACACATATGGTAATATGTACACCTCTTGTTTAGTCTATTAATGGCACCAGAAATAGGTCCTGAATAACTCCATGAAAAAAAAAATGTAGTCAAGTTGGAACTCTGTGAGGATGGTCTAACTTTTTTACAGGGCAAGACCAAACTGAATAATTCTACTTACTAATTCTACTTACATCACTTCACCAACAACTACAATTAGGAGGAAAGGAGCAAAATCTTGGAGCTAGATTTCCTTGGAGCCTAGTGAATGGAGAGAGTCCTGGGGTGAGGGTCCAGAGACCCTGTCCCCCCTCAGTACACACACATGCACACACACACACACACACACACACACACACACACACTCATCCAACCCCTGTTGTGGGCAGCGTGGCTCCTGAGTTGCTGCCCCTGTGAAGGAGTGTGGGCCTGGCAGCTGGCTGACTTCTGAGCTAAGCGAGGGAGGGTGATTGTCAGTCCAGGTCTTCACTCTGCCTCAACTATAGATAATATACAGGCAATATAAAGATCCCATCAGTCCCTTAAACAATGGTTGACTGTTTTTAGCTTTTTCATTTTGTTTCCCCAGAAACTTAGAACCTAATTCTTCAAAAATACATATTTTTTAAGCTGTATCTCCAGGCATGGAAGGCAAGACAAGGTCATGGAGATGGATTGTTGGGCATATAGAGAGAGAGCATGAATGAGTACAGACACATACATACAGGCTCTCATGAGAACAGTTTATGGTTCTTTCAAATTAAATCATGGAGAAAATATCCTAAGAACTAACTCTTAGTATTTACATAGAACATAAGCCAGTCACATGATTCATATCCATTAAAAACCTAAATTTATACCTGAGTGTGTGTCTTTTAGTTGTTTACTGTACAGTTTATAGGAGATAGTGGGTATAAATGTCTTGAGGGGATCCTGGTGTTCTAAAGTGTAAGTTAAATTTTTGAAAATTTAAAGGAATCTTTCTACTATTAGATTTCAAGGTATATAGGACTTCTTTATAATGGAACTTCAGGAAAAATGTGGAAATAATAATGAGACAAAACTGTTGTAATCCAGAATATGATAAAGACTAGCCAGGAAAAATGTATATAGATAAACTAAAGAATTAGAGTATCCATCAAATGGAATTTCAATTACCTTGATAGTATACAAAAGACAACTTCAGAAGGACTGAATTAGCAGCATCTATTTAGAGATTCAATGAGATTGTTTTATCATAGGCATGTAAAGTGTACAAAGTTAAGGCAGCCCATGTTATACTTTGGGTAATATAAATTCAAAAGTATATGAGGGAAACTAGTGGAATTAATGCAGAAAATATTGGATTAATTTTCAAATATTTAAGCAGTAAAAATGAAGTTTGTTTTAGTTTTAATATTCTACTGACATACTGATTACATGTAGTTAACTCATGAGTCTAATCAGTCATGATTAACTATGCTTCTTAAATATGAGAAAAAAATAATCACTTCTACTTATTTATGAAGTTCTGGGCCTTTCTAACCTTAATATTTATTAGAGATACAATTTAATCTTCAAGGCAGGTGTAAGCACAAATATGTCATAGGTACTCTTTTCCCATTATACCGGATGACATGAGGAAGGGCATCAATGATCAATTTTAAAAGTTTCAAAATGAAATAGCATATAGTTAAAATTAAGCTGCTCTCCCAAGACCGCACTTTGTCACTTAGAGAGATGGTTTTATTGGGAAATATTTTAAATTTGTTTGATGTCCCCCCAAAAAATAAACAGTGTATACCAAGTAAAAGACAAAAATCAATAAAACTATAAGTCTTAAATTATTCCAAAGAAAGCTAAAAATATGAAAAACATAGATTTAAGATATGAAAGAAATTACTTTTGTGGAAGAGCTGATTGAGGTATAACTCACAATGATGTCTCTACATATTTAAGTACTGTAAGTTGGTATAACTAAGCCATGTTAAAAAGAAGCCTTTGTCAAGAAAAAAAATTGTAATGTTTCTAATATATTTTTTTAAAACTCTATTATGCTAAATCATCTTTCATGAAGAAGGAAATTGAAGCAAGCTCTTTAAAAGGTATGGGAACTGTCTCCTTTTAAGAAGTGGTCAACATCCCTTTTCCCTAATTATATCATCCCATATAGGACTGTGGTCAGAGAGGACTATTGGTGAGAAGTTGGTATTTTGCATGGGGAAAATAATTTTAATTCTTAAGTAAGATTAAGTACTTTTAAAGCTTATAAAAATATATGTTAATATTCAACAAGGTAATACATTATTGTGGACATGAGAAAATCTAATTACTTGTAATTTTCAACATGAAGGTACAGTTCTAAGACTGTGGTAAGGGGAAAGTAACATCAAGCTGTGGGTCATATTACAAAAACAATAGTCATCTTCTTCCAATGAAATGAAATACTCTGAGTTGAAGGTGATTAAGAACATAATTAAGTACTCAAAACTATCTTTAAGCATCCCCTGTGATAAGTTGAACTATAGGAAGACATACAGGCAGAAGACTAGAGTTATCAGATCCAACTGAATTTTAAACCAACATATTGCAAGAGGTGCATATCATACATCTCTTTTAATCTTAACCTATGGCTTCAAATAAGAATCTTCAATTAAGAAATTTTTTTTGAAGTTGCTTTTAGAGTATGAATCATATTTTTTCACAATTATTTCAGAATCACGTTGCTGGAGTTTTGTTCCTTGAAAATGAATTTGATTTTTAAACATACCTTATTATATTTGGTGCTTTGTTGAGAATATGAGTTACTGGAGAATAAATATGGTTATTAGCCTTGTGGGCCAAAAGAGAAGTAAATCTATAAACAAATGAAACTAAATTCTTTGAGAGATTCATAAACTGCCTTGAAAAGCTAGGCCAAAAGAGAAATTTCAAAAGCTTCTGAACAGTAGCAAATTCTTGAAAAGATTCTACTCATTTACTCATTCAGATATATATGCCTGAGTGACATATTTATTTAAAATGTGTTGTTGCTTTATAGAAAACTATATTTGTCTTACCTTCTGCCCATTTTTACTGAGAATAGTAAGATATAGTTTCATGTCATACATGTGAAAGTACTATATACATGTTTTTTTTTTCTTTTTTGCATTGAACAAAATGAATGCATCTTTCCTGGTCAGACAGTAACATTCATCAGTTTGGTTGACAGAGTACCAGAGAGAAATGGCTTCAAAATGTTGCTTAAAACAGAAAGTCAAGGAACATTAGAAGTGACTGCATTGATTTATCCATTTGACACCACAGGGCACTGGTTTTAAACATCTCTGCCACAAAGCAAAAGCATTAAACAGCAGCAGTGAACCACCTCACTCCTCTTACAAACCACACATGATTCCCTTTGCCCTAACTTGATCAGCTTTTTTTGTGGTGATGACTCCATCTTTTCCTCTTGGTTTTTCCCATTTGGTTCATTATTTTCTCTTTACTCTTTATAAAAAGGAGGCTTTCCACAAGAAATCTGGGTTTGCAGACCACGGACTGGTGGTGAGATGATGTGGAGATAGGTGGATGGTCTGCACGCTCTGGGGCTCCAGTGCTTCCAGCCGCTGGCTGAGGAAGAATTGGAGATGAAGTGCTTGAGGCCACTTTTCTACTTCCAGAAAAGCTAGTCATAACTTTCAATGGAAGATAGCTCACCTTCCAGGAAGCCCAGCATCTGTTCTTCATAGATTTCCAGTTGGATATAAGATCAACACGTTTCGTTATATGCCACTGTACTTTTTGAAGAGAAAGAATGAGGACTCTGTCAGGTTCAAACTTACCGAACTTTCCAAAGTCTACTGACTGGTCTGCAGGCTACTGGATGATTGTGAAGCTGAAGAAAAGCTGTAGGCAGATGTTACCATGGGACTTTACAGCTGTAGATTTGTAGCAGAGCACTCAATTTCTGATTCAGATGTACCTGTGAAAAAAACAACCTAAAGGAATACTAATTGTGGTTACTGATATTCTAGTGCCCAGTGTTCTAGTCAGAGTTATTTACACATTGCAGCTTAGCACTGCTAGAGCTTGGTGAGTAGCAGGATCTCTTGACTCTACCTAATTTGCAACACTTTATGGAGAGAACATTCACTGAAGAATTTAGAGCCATTGGTTCTTAACTAGGTTCTGCCACTAACTATAGGTAGGACCTTTGCAAAGCCTTGCCTTTGGGACTAAGAGGAGGGAGGGAATGGAATAAAATGAACTCTAATGGTTCTTACTGCTCAAAAATGCTGTGGTTTTCTTATTCTGCTGGCTTGCTTTTCTTTACATTATCGTTATTCAAATCAGTTCATCAAATTGGCTTAAATTATTCTGAGTATGGAATGAATGCCCTTGATATTGAGCAGGTGTAAACAGCTTATGGAAACTGAAGATATATCAAATACAGTGACACTTCAGGGAAAAATAGAGCTGGGTTTAAATTAAGTGCAGTTCTGGATAAAACCACCCATGCGTGTATTTTCAAAGTTTTCTATGAATGTCAAGTTAAGGATGCCATCATAACTCTGATGTTCCTTGAAATCTGCCTTCACTATTCATAAAACTCTGAAATATGGTCCAGTCTTAGTAAGTGGATGTGAAAATAAACATAATGAGAAATACAAAGCTTTTAAAATTGCTCTCCTCTTTTGGAATGTGTAATGAGTCGAGATGTGACACAGAGACTTCTGAAGCATGGGGTGTATTGTTATGAAAATGTGATGGTAATCTTTATGAAAACATGTTTAACATGAAATATAGTGTCTTCTAATATTGAACTTTAATAAATGTCACTTATGCAAGTGAATGGCCCTGGGTAGATGCCCAAATAGATCTAGCTAACAGGAAGCTCAATCTTTACAGCACAGTCGAAAAAATATAGGAGAGTCAATAGGGTTTCTTATGCAGGGTAATTAAAAGACTGACGTAGGATTGACAGTCAATTCGATTAAGAAATACACATACTCCTGCCTTTCTTAGGCAAGTCAGAAGTTTAAGATAGGGTCAATTCCCACTTAGTTTCCCAGTTTCCATTCCAAGCTCTTGCTTACTTAAAAGCTAGCTTGCAGAAATGTTGTTTTTTATGTACACAAAGTCAGCAAATATCTGTACAAGCTGCTCAAGATAACCCACTTGTAGAAATAAATGATCATACCTTAAGCTGTCCTCTAACAGAAGGACTGAATTGGGGAGTTAATGACAAACTATATGTATCTGTCCTCTCCCATTTCGGTAGGAATTCTGATTCCTTCATCTCTTTTTATTTGTTTGACACTGATGAAAAACTGCACAGATCAGCAAAGGACCTGAATATTTGCAGGAAACCTGAGACTTCATGTCCTGAATCCAGTTCATCTTAGCACTCCCAATGGGAAAATGCTTGGTGAGTTCCCAGCCAGAGCCAGTCTTAGGTTTGGAGCTCTATGAAAATCAACCAAAACCATTTGCTGAGTACTTCCTATGTGCAAAAAGTGTTTTTCATACGTTATCTCATTGAATCCTCATAGCATCATTATAAGGTAAGTGTTATTCCTACCTTTGAAGACATATGGAGAAATTGAGAGTCTAAGGTTAAGTCATGGGGATGACACCATTAAGTCAGAGGAACCAAGGATTCTATCCCAGGTGGATCTGGCTCCCAGGCCACACTCTATAGGAGAGGAACCATAGAGAGCTTCCAAAGAAGTTCAGAGATGCTCCTGGGGTAGAAAAAGCAGAGAAGTGAAGCAATCTGCAGGCTGATAGGTTATCTAGTGAGCATGAATGAACTTCTACAGGCTGACAGACTCTCTGATGAGCATCAGTGAAGTTCTATCATAGAAAATATATTTTTTTCCTGCCAAGCAGATATAGACATAAATTCCCAAGACTGAAAAAAAAAGTATAGATATTTATCAGTAAAGTTTTCAAGTTAAGGTCTATTGATTACCTAGCTTCAGATCTTTTCATCTTGATATGAGCTTCTTGATTGGCCATTGGTCAGTTGAGTACCAACTTGTCTCTTCTTTGGTACATCATTGCCAGAAATATTGGAATATAAAACATCTAGAGGGAGAAAAGCAAAATTTTACTTGATAAATATATTTTTCCAATAATTAAAACTGTTACCTTGCCATAAGAAGAGAGACCAAATATGCAAAGGGATCTACATTATCTCTACATTTCCTTTAATTTTTAAACTTTGCTTGTAAAAACTTACTTAATCTCACTTCTTCTGCACCATCTACCTGGATTTCATACTCTCAATTCTAATCTAAATCTAAAATTCTAACTACATAAAACTCTATAAACAGGTATTTGTAAAAGTTCCCAGTTTGTCAGTCACCCTGGCATTTTATAAAAGCATTTCTCTTGCAAACCACTGGGAGGGTGACAGGTAGAGTGGAGAAATGGAATGAATTAACATTTACCAAACATCTACAAGGACTATAATAAGTCTTTGCATTTTGCAATCCTCTGAGGGTTGTGTTGTGGTTCCCATTTTTCAGACCAGGAAACTTAGGTTTCTCTGGTCAAGAGCTCTTCCCCAGACCACAGTTACTAAGTGGATGATGAGGGTTTCATGTGTCTAAGTCTGATGATACCAAGACCGTCTTATCAGATGTATCATGTTACATCCTTAGTCACCATAGTTCTGATTTTCCCTACAGTTCTGAACAAATTTTGGTAGTGCCCAGAACATAGATGACTGCTTGGATGTGTATCTACATTATTTACCTAATGTTTCCATAAGAGCTGACAAAAGATATGAAAATGGATAGTTAGTTACATAAGACCCCAAAATCTCCCACTATTTCCACCGCTGCTGTGCAGAAGCCCCACAGTATCATTCTCGGAAGGCTCCGAAGGGACCAGGGTCTGTAGGGCTGACTGATATTGTCAAACACTGGCATGCCCTCTTCTGTTCTTCTCTGGAGGTAGCCAAAACAGAGACCACAAGGCTATTTATTTCAGAATTCATAACATTTTAATGGGGAAATTGTTCCCCATCTCCTGCTGAGAAGCACCACTTCCCAACACAGCATAACTGGTGCTGCCCCTGACTCAGCTGTCACATGTGGCTCAGAACAGTAACAGCTTCTGAGGTCCCCAATCCTCTGACTAACTCTGAACATAGTTCATGGGGACACAAGTTGGCACAATTTGTCTGGTCCCTTCACCGGGAACACATGGTTCCTGGGATCAGGACTCAAGGGATCCAGGGCTGGTAAACATCGTTGTATCTGTTGTCCACTGAGCAAATTAAATCACTGATGAGCCAACAAGTGGACAGCCAAGCTTAACTTCTGCCAAGCTCTCATTCATTCAGTTTTCAATGTTCAAGAATTTTGTTTGTTTTTCTATTCCTTGAAGCAAAACAGTGCATCATGTGTCATGTAGGGTTCAGCCAGAAATAAAACCAGGCAAGGTATTTTAAAGAGAAAGAGACTTAGAGAATTAGCTGTCTATAAAACTGCTGGAAAAAAAACAGAGAAAATTGTTGCAGGAAAGATCTCAGGAATAAAACTCAAAACAGCATAGAGTTGCCCTAAGCGGGTAACTGCTTCCTTCGAGACCTGCAGTTACTCACAAGGCCAGAATTAAGAAAGTGCATTGCTGTGAATCTTAAGAATCTGGGCCATGAACACTGGAACCCTCCTGAAGAAAACTTCATATCTCCAAGACCTTTTGGTATGAAAGAAAATGTCACCTCTAAGTATCTTTCTTTTCCATGATAACCCAATAGGCATACAGTATGAGTGTCTTAAATATATTGCCTTTTAAAAGACTGCTTTAAGTTTTTTTACATTCCCTCTCTGATGACTCTGTAGTCAAATACTAACAATGTGATTTTATCAAATATTAGTGAAAAGATTTACAGTTCATTTTTTAAGTAAGGGTTTTACTTTATACTTACACTCAAGGGCCTAATGATTGATTATAGTATGCTAACTGGTTATGTAAAAGCTACCAAGAAAATGTATTTGTTCTTTAGAAAACTAGGATACTTATGCATTATCAGTGTATTCTGGCATTGTTCTACTCTACTTGTAGCATGAAACATTTTAAATGTGTGTGAGAGTCCTTGTTCATTTTTATTCACAATTTTATTATTAAAAAGTATGAATGTGACACTAACAAAATTTAGTTCATAATTATATTTCTCACATGAAAAAGCAATTGACAAAAACTGCTTTCAGAAGATAATTTAAACTTGGAGCAAGAAAAGGAATCTTAATTAAAAGTGAGGAGTTGAATATATTATTTGAAGCACTACAGAAAATTAATTACAGCTTGAAAGAAGTAAGATGCTTTCAGCACAAAGTGACACAGTATCTGTGATGAGAGGTCAAATAGTAGCAGCTTTTCAGAGGTCCTGACATCATTTCTTTACCTCAAAGTTCATTAAGGAGTCAATGCTATGAGTCTTTTGGTAGAGTGAAAGACATAAAAAAATGCAAATACAAGGAAACCATGACTAAGTGCAATTTGGAAAACTTGTATTTCAGCTAATAGGTTGATGTAACATTGGTTTTTGGCAAAGAGAGATCTGGTTCCCTGATGCAAATATACAAATTTAATTTCAGTTATCTTGTAGGTTGGGTACTCTTTTGCTTTTGAATATGGTTATTTTCATAAAGAGTTATCTTCCAGATTCATTGGTTGTAAAATGTGTTGTCGGTTCAACAAACATTGAGAACTACTATGTGCATATGACCAGCTGGGTGCTGAAATAACAGATTGATTAAAACACGAATCCTATTCTCTAGGGCTTTATCCTTACCACAAGTTCAAATCTAAATAAACAAATACCATTTTTCTTTTTTTAAAGTTGAGTAAACAAAATATGTACAAGTAACTAAGGTAAAATAACTACCCTGTATAACTGTTAAGCCTTACCACTAGCCTCAAGACTTGGGGAAATTAACTATTAGAAAATCTGAGTTTGTTCTTCTTTGCTTAACAATAATGACTAGATTATTGGACTTAATGAAGACATAGTCCAAGGAGGACTAAACTTAAATGAATAATATGAATCCAGTTTTGGGAACTCAGTTGACACTTACTCTTGTATATTGCTACTCCAGATTGCTAATGAGTTGAGGGAAGAATAAAAAGGGAATAAGTAAAATCAAATATCATGGTGATACTTGAAGGAATAAAGGTTCTTGGTTTTTAAATTTTAATTATTTTTATATTTTTCTGGTATCATTAATATACAAGTACATGAACAGCATTGTGGTTACTAGATACCCATTGTCAAGTCACCACCACATACTCATTACAGTCACTGTCCATCAGCATAGTAAGATGCTATAGAAAACTGTCTTCTCTGTGTTGTACAGCCTTTCCTGTGCTCCATGCATACATTAACTGTGCTAATTATAATGCCCCTTTTTCCCCTTATCCCTCCCTTCCTACCCATCCTACCCAGTCCCTTTCCCTTTGGTAACTGTTAGTCCATTCTTGGGTTCTGTGAGTCTGCTGCTGTTTTGTTCCTTCAGTTTTTGTTTTGTTCTTATACTCCACAGATGAGTGAAATCATTTGATACTTATCTTTCTCTGCTTGGCTTATTTCACTGAGCATAATACCCTCTAGCTCCATCCATGCTGTTGCAAATGGTAGGATTTGTTTTCTTCGTATGGCTGAATAATATTCCATTGTGTATATGTACAACTCTTCTTTATCCATTCATCTACTGATGGACACTTAGGTTGCTTCCACTTCTTGGCTATTGTAAATAGTGCTGTGATAAACATGGGGATGCATATGCCTTTTTGAAACTGCGCAGCTGCATTCTTAGGGTAAATTCCTAGGAGTGGAATTCCTGGGTCAAGTGGTATTTCTATTTTGAGTCTTTTGAGGAACCTCCATACTGCTTTCCACAAAGGTTGAACTAATTTACATCCCCACCAGCAGTGTGGGAGGGTTCCGCTTTCTCCACATCCTCACCAACATTTGTTGTTGTTTGTCTTTTGGATGGTGGCCATCCTGGTGTCAGGTGATATCTCATTGTGGTTTTAATTTTCATTTCCCTGATAATTAACGATATGGAACATCTTTTCATGTGCCTGTTGGCCATCTGAATTTCTTCTTTGGAGAAGTGTCTGTCCAGATCCTCTGCTCATTTTTTAATTGTGTTATTTGCATTTTTTTTGTTGATGCATAAGCTCTTTGTATATTTTGGATGTCAAACCCTTATTGGATATGTCATTTATGAATATATTCTCCCAAACTATAGGATGCCCTTTTGTTCTACTGATGGTGCCCTTTGCTGTACAGAAGCTTTTTAGTTT
Source organism: Manis pentadactyla (assembly GCF_030020395.1). Classification (NCBI taxonomy): domain Eukaryota; kingdom Metazoa; phylum Chordata; class Mammalia; order Pholidota; family Manidae; genus Manis; species Manis pentadactyla. Next base: position 62,551,231 of record NC_080025.1, on the reverse strand, counting down.
GATATAGTCCCACTGGTTCTTTTTGCTTTTGTTTTCCTTGCCTGGGGAGATATGTTCATGAAGAAGTTGCTCATGTTTATATTCAAGAGTTTTGCCTATATTTTCTTCTAAGAGTTTTATGGTTTCATGACTTACATTCAGGTCTTTGATCCATTTTGAGTTTACTTTTCTGTATGGAGCTAGACAGTAATCCAGTTTCCTTCTCTTACATGTAGCTGTCCAGTTTTGCCAACACCAGCTGTTGAAGAGGCTGTCATTTCTCCACTGTATATTCATGGCTCCTTTATTGTTTATTAATTGACCAAATATGCTTGGGTTAATATCTGGACTCTCTATTGTGTTCCACTAGTCTGTGGGACTGTTCTTGTTCCAATACCAAATTGTCTTGATTACTGTGGCTTTGTAGTCAAGCTTGAAGTTGGGAAATGGGATCCCCAAATCTTCCCACTCAGGATTGCTTTGGCTGTTTAGGGTCTTTTGTGGTTCCATATGAATTTTTGAACTATTTGTTCCAGTTCATTAAAGAATGTGTCAGTATTTTGATAGGGATTGCATTGAATCTGCAGATTGCTTTAGGCAGGATGGCCATTTTGACAATATTAATTCTTCCTACCCAAGAGCATGTGATGAATTTTCATTTGTTAGTATCCTCTTTAATTTCTCTTAGGAGTGTCTTGTAGTTTTCAGGGTATAGGTCTTTCACTTCCTTGGTTACATTTATTCCTAGGTATTTTATTTTTTTTGATGCAATTGTGAATGGAATTGTTTTCCTGATTTCTCTTTCTGATAGTTCATCGTTAGTGTATAGGAATGCAACAGATTTCTGTGTATTAATTTTGTATTCTGCAACTTTGCTAAATTCAGATATTAGTTCTAGTAGTTTTGGAGTGGATTCCTTAGGGTTTTTAATGTACAACATCATGTTATCTGCAAACAGGTATAATTTGACTTCTTCCTTACCAATCTGGATGCCTTTTATTTCTTTGCATTCTCTGATTTTCTTGGCTAGGACCTCCAGTACTATGTTGAATAAAAATGGGGAGAGTGGACATCCTTGTCTTGTTGCTGATATTAGAGAAAAAGCTTTCAGCTACTCACTGTTAAGTATGATGTTGGCTGTGAGTTTGTCATATATGGCCTTTATTATGTTGAGGTACTTGCCCTCTATACCCATTTTGTAAGACTAAAGGTTTTTATGGATTTCCGTACAATGATAAACTTAGTAACATTTACTAGTTAGAGGCACTCAGTTTTCACCATATAATAATCTAGATCTTCCAGAATCTCAGAATAAAGTACTGGACTGGAAACAATGGATCCATGGCTTTCCCATTGGAAATCCAGTAGTAAATGGAGCCTCATGTAGCTAGGGGCTGTTGTGATGGTCCATCCCTGCCTCTGTTCCCAGGAAGCCTAGAGTTTTATCAAGAAGGTAGCCTGTTAATTCTTCAGTGTTGTCTTCATTATTGAGAATGGGTGACATGAGGCCCAGCAAGTTAAGTAAGTAGCCCAAGGTCATTTAGCTTATAATTGGCAGAGCCACTGTTGAAACTTAGTTTTTGTCTTGATCATAAGCTATATATGTGTATGTATAAATATAAAAGTATATATACATCTGTATATTCATATAGATATATACATATATGTATTTGTATTTATATGAAGTATGACATATGTGTATAGATGTATCTATGTGTATATACATAACACAAAGTTCCTCCTGTCAGTAAGATAGGATATACATGATACCGGTGCAGTTGGGTATTATATGCATGTTACATAATGAAAATTGAAGCTCAATTCAAAGTCACATATAGGTGATAAATAATAACATGTAAGTTTTTAATCCAGTTTGGGTTTATCTTCAAATATGTTTATTATTTTATTTTATCTAAGTCAATATATCTTTCTGTTACTGTCTATTGTATCACGGAAGAGATGTTTAAAGGCCAATTTTTTTCTTCAGAATATTAAGCACTGTAAAAGTCAGATTTCTATGAGCTGTACCAGACAGGCAGGAAAACCTTCAGGGAGAAGGAAAGCCTTTCAAATCAGCTTTGGAAACCAAGAGAGGTTGAGGTCGTAGGAAGAGCTAGGACGTGCCACTTAAGAAGACCTATTGGATCCTGGGAGGCAAAAATCTTCCCAGCTGAGAATCATCACTGTAGAGAAATAATGTGTAAATGTATGTTGTATGACATAGGAAACGGCAAGTCAAGTAGATAAGGGTTATAGTGCTCCTACCAAGTACTGTGAAGAAAAAAATCGTAATTCAATCTTCCTCATCATGAAGACAGGATGCCCTAACAGGGAAAATGATAACAATAGACTAAATGCAGCAGCTAGGGTCCCTCAGGAAATATCTCTACCACACTGTGAAATGTGTTTTGGGTTGTCTGATACCATTAAACCTGATTTGTGTAGCTTCTCTGGTTCTGACTGTATTTCATCACAAATTGGTGGATGATATATTTTTCTATCGAACTCTGTCTACCTGATTATATCAACTTCTTATGTATTTATTAGGTGGCATGATATTCTAGACCATGTGAGAATGATATTTTCATTGCAGAATAGTTGATGGGCTTCCCATGTGCCTTTTGGTTAGCAGGGCTTGATCTGCCTGGGTGCTAACCAACGTGATTTTTCAGGCCTTAAAAGTTTGGGGCTCATTTTTAGAACTTGGCAAATTAACTGAGAAACTGGCTACTGGAATTCAACCCAGTGTGGTCACCCTTAAGTGTTCAATAAACATTTATTGGATGGATGGATGGATGGATGGATGGATGGATGGATGGATGGATGAAAGAATGAAGAGAGATATATGCCATGTACAGATGCAACTCAACTTTGAAAGTGTATAAAAAATATCTGTATTCACTATATGGAGATAGAACTATAGATAGATAGGAAAAGAAGGTAGAGTACAAAGTGGAGCAAGAAATTGAACAGTATGTGAAATATTCTCTGGTTACTATTTGGATCAGTGTAGTCGAGGATGAGTGAGGATAGAGTGTGTGGAGAGAGAATAGTGGTATTCAACAAGGCTTCATATGAGGCCCCAGCCAATTACTCAAGATCACTGACTCTGATCTGATGAATATTCAAAGGCAGATAGAAATGATTTAGAATGTTGGCAAAACATCTCTAGAATGAGATAGGTATGAAATGTAGAACACAGGTGGAGGAGCTCCTGCTGCTGAGAAAACAAAGGAAGCATTCAGAATCAATTACTTGTTAAGATTTTTATTCTCAATCTATCAAGATCAGTCTCAAATTCATTGCCTCTAACATCATTGAAAGGCATGCCTCTAGGATTTTCTTTTCTTCCTAGCCCCATTGCACTATTATGTTTTCCATCAACCCTGCAAAATAAAGTGTTTCATGAACTTCATTCAGCAGCAGCCAAGTAAATCAGAACACTTCCCTTGAGAATCTTGCACTTTTCCTAATAGTATGAGATATCACAGATAATTACAATCCAAAATATTCCTGTAATAAAAATGTGACAGGTGGTTATTCCTTGACTAGCATAATGAAATTCATCTAACAGACAATTCTTTGGAGTAGAGGTAATTTTTATTTACATGAAAGATGAAAGTAGCAGCAAACTGCTATTAAACAATGTTAATTAGCACTGATGTAATTAATCTGGACATTTAGTCAATGAAATGAAATATCCTGGGCTCTTTTTTCCACTGGAACAGTCTTCATTCAGATGTCCATGCATACCTTTTCTAGACATAGCTGCAAGGGAAAATACACAACACACTGAGGCACACATACATTACCGCAGAGTTATAAAACTATTCTGTTATTTCAATCCTTGAAAGTTAATTACTGATGCATCTTGATCTGAATCAATTACTCCATGTCATCATCTATCTATATAGGCCTTTTATCTTATTTTTCCTACTAGCTCTGATCCATCTTTCTCCATATCTTGGCTTTAACTGTACATCTTAAGGCTGACTAAAAATAGCCATCCCGAGTGAAAATTTTATGACTTCCCTTGAGTGATGATTACACAGTGGTCACTTCATTTGTAGCCATGGAGCAACAGAGTTTCCATGGTAAAGAAAGAGTGTTTTCAAAGCAGCCACCACATGAAATATCAACAAGCTGTAAAATTTTGTCCAAGTCTTTTGCCCTTCCTCTTTCAACCCTTCTAGCCAAGCTTACAGAAGATCAATTAAGCATTGGAGAAATGCAAAATAACACAGGACTTTAATTAATAGATATAACTGCAAGAGTAAGAGAGGGAGTAAGCATGTTTCTAGGTAATTTTGACTTTTGCTCAAAATGAACTTTCCATCTTGTAATAGCATTTTTCTTAAGCTTTTGCAGATTTAGCAGTTATATTGCTGGATTTTTGCTAATGGTTAAAATTTAGCCCACCTGAAATAAAACCCATCCAGACTTAATGAAACCAACTTTTTGCTTGACTTGGATTTGATTTCTTAGAAGTAGTCAAATCTTGATTGTGGCAGAGCTCAATGTGGGATTCAATGAATATCATATGTTTCTCTGTATCTTCTTCATAGTTGTCTTGGGACCACATGACCACCTTCCTCTATCTCTTTTCCCCCACTGCAGTGAAATCAATGACCACATATTCCATCTGGTATACCCATCACAAGAATGAAAACTGTTGTTGGACTTAAGCCAGATTAAAACTTGGAATGTTGAGCTTTACATTAAGATTTGGAAGTTCATTTGTTATATCACAGCATAGAATAGAACTATTCTAACTAATACAAACCAAAGTATTCTTCATATGAAAGTCAATTTTTGAACAAAATGTATTACTCCCTCACTTTTTCATATGTGTATATGTCAAAGTAAAAGAAAGGAGTCAGTATAAAGCACATCTTATTGCATTGTTTATCCATGCTGCAGGCTTGGCTTGCTGTTTGTTCCTTTTATTAACAATAATAAAGAAATGAAACTATTTTTAATAGAATTCATACTGATGTCCTACTTTTTACAGTAGAAGAGACATTAAGACATGATTAATGGGGAAAAGGGAGGAAATAAAGATTCTTTAGTGCTCTGTGAAATTTTTATCTAGTTTGAACCTTGAACTTGATCACTTTAATCACTTAGATAAATCTGTGACTTGGAATGTTCGTTCATATGGATGAAACAAAAGTACCATATTGTCCTTTATTCTATAGTTAATGATAAACCTTAAAAATAAGATAATGATCTTTCAAGTAGGCTTCATGAAGAGACTAGAAATCATAGTTATCAATATGTATAGAACATAATCAGCATAAATTTGTTATATTTTGCCTGCATTAATGTTAAATCGACATAATAGTCACTATAAGCATATGCTCTTCCCTGAAAAATCAGTTATTGTTTGAAAGATTTTAGCAATTAAAGTTTTCATTAGCACACCTACATCTATACTTTCTTCTAACTCATTAATATCATTCTCATTTTCCATTGCCTAACGTCATGAAGCCATGTAAAGCTATAAAATAAAATTTCACCTTCTTGCCTGTTAGAAGTGCCACATTATTCATCCTCCACATAAACTGTGTTAACCTTCCTTATGAAAAGTAATGCCCTCCAAGTTTCCACTTTGAAAACATTCTTTCAGTTTAAGAGCAGATGCTCTGGACTTCGGGCCAGCTCCTTTATTCCTTGCTCAGGCAGGTGCTTGTCCATAATCCTCAGCCTGGATGGCTGACCCAGCTGTAGAACTCTTTCCCTTCCCTGACTCCTAACTACTCACAGGAGAGTATGTTCTTGATTATCTTTGTATCACAGAAGTAGAAAATGGCATAGTGAGTTATTAACTGATAGGGGAGCAAGAGAAAAAATTAGAGGAAATAAAAAACAGTAAATCCCCAAGTTGGTATGTAATAAGCAGTTTTATGGTAGAAGACAAGACAGGATGGAGAGAATGTACCGTGGCTCTACCGCTGATTCTATTGCCTTGGCTTAGTCATTTAACTCTAATGGCCTTATTTTGTTCACATTTACAGACAGGGCACTGTACAAGTATAGTTTTTGTAAGCTCTAGATACTAGATTGAAAAGGAACTAATAACTGATCAGAATGGGCCAGAGGTAGAACAAACAGAAAAATGGATTTCATGGAGGAGTGAACCAATCTGCCATGGATGATCTTTCAAATGGGCCAGATCTAAGTTCAGAGGGGGTTTGTTTTTGTTTTTGTTGTTTGGTTGTTCATGTGTTTATTTAAAAAGAAACTGATTTTTAAATATATATATGATTGATAAATAGAGTGGAAGATAGGAAAATGAAAACAATTCAGTTTTCTACCTCATTTTTCTTATATCCAGAATAAAGATAATAAATTTATTTACCTTCCTCATGGTAATGTTAGGATCAATTAGTGTTTATGCAAAAATAATTTGAAAATGAAAAATGTCATTTATGTGCTAGTGTTGCTTCATCTTTAGTTTCTTAAAATGCCTAACTAACTCTTCATTAGTCTTTGTAAATGTTCTCTGATATGTGTCATAGAATTTATAAACATGGTGTAATAACTGATCATTTGTGACAAAACAGTTGGGATAAAGTGTTAACTGCCATCACTGCAGACTGATTGAGCTGTGTGGAAACGCATTACCTGGAGTCTTCTATAGGGATAGCCTCATATGTATACAATTGAATTAATAAAGATGACCATGCTATCTATGTACAAAGATTAACTGCTTTACAAATCAGAATTAAATTAAAGTTAAATACATACTCAGCAAGCTGTCATAGCCTCTCCTAATTATTCTGTTGTGATTTAAAAGATGAATATTTTATTTGGGGCACCAGGATTGAGTATAGAATTATATAGGGTCTCCTAATGTTGCAGGCAAAAGCAACCCAGTGTGCATCAGATAGGGATTACAAATTTTAGACTCAGTTTAAATAAACTTAAGTGACTTACTAGTGAGCCATGCTAAAAATATATATATTATTAAAGAATGCTTACCAAGAGTAAAGAGACAACCTTACTGCCTGAGGTATGAAGATAACCTTCTTCAAACGGTGAAAGCCTACATCTCCCAGTTGGCTAGTACTTCTTTGCTTGATTTAACTTCCTTATTTGTTGTTCACAAAATGTCAATAAAACAACTCAAACACTGAAATTGGATATTATAAATATTTTCTTTTAAGGATTATTTGTACATCAAATATAGTTTTCTCCAAGTGGGAATTCAATTGAATAGTAATCAAGTCCACTAAATTAAAAGCATTCAATATTTCTAGTAACTAAACAAATTAATAAAAATAGAGAAATATACTGTACTGAAGTGTTAATAAAACTAAGGATAAAGAATTATAACTTTCAAAGTAATTGAGAATAATGATTGAGGTCATTGCTACCTTAAAATTGACTTACAAATGTAGTGACTTTCATGTTTCTAAAGAATATTTGCAAGTAGAAATGTACTGTGTAGAAAATGATTATATAAGGAAGCAATAACTATGTCTCTATATAAAAAAGATTTCAGAGTTTTAAAACTTTAGTAGTGTGTGTATTTGCTGTTTGAAATTTGGAAAGTACATTATTTTTCTGCAGAGAAATAATAATTTTGTGAGTCAACATCCTAAATGGCAGAGCTATTTCCTACTTCTAATATGCATAAAAAACATACTTATTTTTTATATAAGTAGGAGGCCATAAAGCCTAAATGATATAATAAATATATTCATTTGCTCCTTGGCAAACTTATAAATCTTACATAAAAATGTAGCATTGAAGAAAAAGTTGCTTTACCCTGCAAACAATAAACAAATGCAAAAATTACACTCTTTCAATATTGATTTCTGACATACATGTACCTAATTATTAAATATTTGGGAAAAATGAAGTAATCTATAAATACATATGAAGTATAGAGATAGAAAATAATTTTAATTTCTAATTAGTAAATAATCTCTTAGTAACTTCATATGCTGAATGAAACAGTCAAATTCTCATTCAGAAAGGTTTATTACTTTTCTAATTGATATCCTTTGGACAGTAATCAGCTTAAAAAAATTTTTTTTAATCAAAAGGTAAAGTATTTATTAGAGAATCAAGTTGTCCTCCAAGTAATTTACCTCTCCAGAAAATGTTGAGTTAGGTTTTTAACCAAAGGAAAGGGGAAGAAAAGTACATGAAGTTGAAAATGGATAAAAGAAAGACATTGTTTTAGAAAGCAGGGTAAATAATGGGAGCAAATGTACTAATGATGGGAGTAACTAGAATGATTTCTGAGAATAACTAAAACATTAAAAAATGAGCTGGAAGAGCAAGGATGGAGCTAAATAGCGGTCTAAAGTTTATAGGTATATTATTTTCTTATTACTGCTATAATAAACACCTCACAGACTTAATAGCTTAAACATAAATGTATTATTTTACTTTTCTGAAGTCACAAGTCCCAAATGGCTTTCCTTGGGTAGACATGATGGTGTTGGCAGGGCTGTGCTCCCTCCAGACAATTAAGGGAAGAATCCATTTCCTTCCCTTTTCCAGTTTCTAGAATCACCTTTCTTCCTTAGCTCATGGCCCCTTCCTTCATCTTCAAAGCTAGAAGCAAAGAATCTTCAATTTTTTATCTGGTTCTGACCCTCGGCCTCTTTCTTATAAGACCTATGTGGTTATGTTTGAGCCCATCAAATAATCTAGGATAATCTTCCCACCTCAAGGACCTTAATATAACCCGTCACATCTGCAAGTCCCTTTTGCTAATAAATAGACATAGTCACAGGTTTTAGAGATTAGGATGTGGACCTGTGGGCCCAGGTGGGCATTAGTCAGCCTACCAAAGCAGATAAATTGGAGTTGTCACAAAAGCTAGACATCAAGATTAGAGCCCAGGGGAATATACTCAGGGAATCATAATGTCTGGGACTTCTGTTGGTTCTGCCTTTGCAAGTGGCTATTTATCTGAAAGACTGGCTGCATCCTACCATGGTTTGTCTGCTGGCTATTGTCTTGCATCCTCAATCATTCAGTCCCATAAGTAAGAACTTTCCTGAAAAGACAGCCAATTTTACTTCCTCAATAGCCCTTTTCCTGTATTTTCCTTAATCCTCCTCTTCATCATCATAGTCATCATCTCTTTTTAAAATGTTAAGTGTTCGAGGCAGAGCCAAAATGGTGGCTTGAGTAGAGCAGCTGAAATCTCCTCCCAAAACCACATATATCTATGAAAATATAACAAAGACAACCCTTCCTAGAATAGAGACCAGAGGACACAGGACAACATCCAGACTACATCCACACCTGTAAGAACCCAGCACCTCGCAAAGGGGGTAAGATAAAAGCCCGGGCCCTGTGGGACCCGAGCGCCACTCCCCCCAGCTCCCAGCGGGAGGAGAGGAGGCAGAGCGGGAGGGAGAGGGAGCCCAGGGCTGCTGAACAACCAGCACCAGCCACCCGGACCAGAGCGCAGACAGAGTGCATGCGTAGGGTCCTGGATACTAGGGAAACAGAGCAGCAAGAATGGTGAGTGGGTACCAGAGGCCTGGCACCAGAGGACATAAGAAAAGCGAGCGGCCATTTTTATTGTTGTTGTTGTTGTTGTTGATGTTGTTGTTTTGTTGAGGTGAGTACTTTTTGGAAGCCTTAAAGGGACAGGGACCCCAATACTAGGGAAACAGGGCAGCAAGACCGGCGAGCAGGTATCGGAGGCCAGCGCCGGAGAACAAAAGAAAAGCAAGTGACCAATTTTTGTTTTGTTTTGTTTTGCTTGGGTGAGCGCTCTTTGGAAGTCTTAAAGGGATAGGGACCCCAATACTAGGGAAACAGGGCAGGAAGACCGGTGAGCAGGTGCCTGAGGCTGGTGCCGGAGAATAAAGAAAAACGAGTGGCCATTTTTTATTTTTTTATTTCTTTTGTGGTCGCTGTTTTGTTTTAGTGGGTGCTTTTTGAAAGTATTAAAGAGGCAGGGCGGGACACTTAGTCCAGAGGTAGGGAATCCAGAGATCTCTGGGCACCCTAACCCCTGGGCTGCAGGGAGCATGGAGGCCCCTTACGGAGATAAATAGCCTCCCTGCCGCTCCCTCTCCAAAGTGACTCCACAACTTTGGAGCAGCTGCCCGAGCCAGGCCATGCCCACAGCAACAGCAGAGATAAACTCCATAGCTGCCGGGCAGGAAGCAGAAGCCCTGTCTGCGTGCAGCCAACAAGCACAAGCCACTAGAGGCCGCTGTTCTCACAGGAAAGGAAGGCCACAAACCAACAAGAAGGGAAGTTCTTCCAGCCGTCACTCATCCCAGCTCTGCAAACTATTCCCATCAACATGAAAAGACAAAACTACAGGCAAACCAAGATCACAGAGACACCAGAGAAGGAGACAGAACTAACCAGTCTTCCTGACAAAGAATTCAAAATAAAAATCATAAACATGCTGACAGAGATGCAGAGAAATATGCAAGAGATATGGGATGAAGACCAGAGGGAGATCACAGATGCCAGGAAGGAGATTACAGAAATAAAACAAACTCTGGAAGGGTTTATAAGCAGAATGGATAGGATGCAAGAGGCCATTGATGGAATTGAAACCAGAGAACAGGAACGCATAGAAGCTGACATAGAGAGAGATAAAAGGATCTACAGGAATGAAACAGTATTAAGAGAACTGTGTGACCAATCCAAAAGGAACAATATCCGTATTATAGGGGTACCAGAAGAAGAAAAAGAGAGAGGAAAAGGGATGGAAAGTATCTTGGAAGAAATAATTGCTGAAAAACTTCCCCAAACTGGGGGAGGAAATAATCGAACAGACCACGGAAATACACAGAACCCCCAACAGAAAGGATCCAAGAAGGACAACACCAAGACACATAATAATTAAAATGGCAAAGATCAAGGACAAGGAAAGAGTTTTAAAGGCAGCTAGACAGAAAAAGGTCACCTATAAAGGAAAACCCATCAGGCTAACATCAGAATTCTCAACAGAAACCCTACAGGCCAGAAGAGAATGGCATGATATATTAAATGCAATGAAACAGAAGGGCCTTGAACCAAGGATACTGTATCCAGCACGACTATCATTTAAATATGATGGCGGGATTAAACAATTCCCAGACAAGCAAAAGCTGAGGGAATTTGCTTCCCACAAACCACCTCTACAAGACATCTTACAGGGACTGCTCTAGATGGGAGTACTCCTAGAAAGAGCACAGCAAAAAACACCCACCATATGAAGAATGGAGGAGGAGGAATAAGAAGGGAGAGAATAAAAGAATCTCCAGACAGTGTATATAACAGTTCAATAAGTGAGCTAAGTTAGGCAGTAAGATACTAAAGAGGCTAACCTTGAACCTTTGGTAACCACAATATAAAGCCTGCAATGGCAATAAGTACATATCTTTCAATAGTCACCCTAAATGTTAATGGGTTGAATGCACCAATAAAAAGACACAGAGTAATAGAATGGATAAAAAAGCAAGACCCATCTATATGCTGCTTACAAGAAACTCACCTCAAACCCAAAGACATGCACAGACTAAAAGTCAAGGGATGGAAAAACATATTTCAGGCAAACAACAGCGAGAAGAAAGCAGGGGTTGCAGTACTAATATCAGACAAAATAGACTTCAAAACAAAGAAAGTAACAAGAGATAAAGAAGGACACTACATAATGATAAAGGGCTCAGTCCAACAAGAGGATATAACCATTCTAAATATATATGCACCCAACACAGGAGCACCAGCATATGTGAAACAAATACTAACAGAACTAAAGGGGGAAATAGACTGCAATGCATTCATTCTAGGAGACTTCAACACACCACTCACCCCAAAGGATAGATCCATGAGGCAGAAAATAAGTAAGGACACGGAAGCACTGAACAACACAGTAGAGCACATGGACCTAATAGACATCTATAGAACTCTACATCCAAAAGCAACAGGATATACATCCTTCTCAAGTGAACATGGAACATTCTCCAGAATAGACCACATACTAGCCCACAAAAAGAGCCTCAGAAAAATCCAAAAGATTGAAATTCTACCAACCAATATTTCAGACCACAAAGGTATAAAACTAGAAATAAATTCTACAAAGAAAACAAAAAGGCAAAAACACATGGAGGCTTAACAACATGCTCCTAAATAATCAATGGATCAATGAACAAATTAAAATAGAGATCAAGGAATATATAGGAACAAATGACAACAACAACACAAGGACCCAACTTCTGTGAGATGCAGCGAAAGCAGTCTTAAGAGGAAAGTATATAGCGATCCAGGCACACTTGAAGAAGGAAGAACAATCCCAAATGAATAGTCTAACATCACAATTATCGAAACTGGAAAAAGAAGAACAAATGAGGCCTAAAGTCAGCAGAAGGAGGGACATAATAAAGATCAGAGAAGAAATAAACAAAATTGAGAAGAACAAAACAATAGCAAAAATCAATAAAACCAAGAGCTAGTTCTTTGAGAAAATAAACAAAATAGATAAGCCTCTAGCCAAACTTATTAAGAGAAAAAGAGAATCAACACAAATCAACAGAATCACAAATGAGAACGGAAAAATCACGACAGACTCCACAGGAATACAAAGAATTCTTAAAGACTACTATGAAAAACTATATGCCAACAAGCTGGAAAACATAGAAGAAATGGACAACTTCCTAGAAAAATACAACCTTCCAAGACTGACCTAAAAAGAAACAGAAAAGTTAAACAAACCAATTATGAGCAAAGAAATAGAAACAGTAATCAAAAAACTACCCAAGAACAAAACACCTGGGCTGGACGGATTTACCTCGGAATTTTATCAGGCACACAGAGAAGACATAATACCCATTCTCCTTAAAGTTTTCCAAAAAATAGAAGAGGAGGGAATACTCCCAAACTCATTCTATGAAGCCAACATCACCCTAATACCAAAACCAGGCAAGGACCCCACCAAAAAAGAAAATTACAGACCAATATCCCTGATGAATGTAGATGCAAGAAAATACTTAATAAAATATTAGCAAACAAAATTCAAAAGTATATCAAAAGAATTATACACCATGACTAAGTGGGATTCATCCCAGGGATGCAAGGATGGTACAACATTCGAAAATCCCTCAACATCATCCACCACATCAACAAAAAGAAAGACAAAAACCACATGATCATCTCCATAGATGCTGAAAAAGCACTTGACAAAATTCAACTTCCATTCATGATAAAAACTCTCAGCAAAATGGGAATAGAGGGCAAGTACCTCAACATAATAAAGGCCATACATCATAAACCCACAGCCAACATTATACTGAACAGCGAGAAGCTGAAAGCTTTTCCTCTGAGATCGGGAACTAGACAGGGATGCCCACTCTCCCCACTGTTATTTAACATAGTACTGGAGGTCCTAGCCTCGGCAATCAGACAAAACAAAGAAATACAAGGAATCCAAATTGGTAAAGAAGAAGTTAAACTGTCACTATTTGCAGATGACATGATATTGTACATAAAACACTCTAAAGACTCCACCCCAAAACTACTAGAACTGATATCGGAATACAGCAAAGTTTCAGGATACAAAATTAACACACAGAAATCTGTGGCTTTCCTATACACTATCCATGAGCCAACAGAAAGAGAAATCAGGAAAACAACTCCATTCACAATTGCATCAAAAAGAATAAAATACCTAGGAATAAACCTAACCAAAGAAGTGAAAGACATATACTCTGAAAACTACAAGTCACTCTTAAGAGAAATTAAAGGGGACACTAACAAATGGAAACTCATCCCATGCTCGTGGCTAGGAAGAATTAATATCGTCAAAATGGCCATCCTGCCCAAAGCAATATACAGATTTGATGCAATCCCTATCAATTTACCAGCAACATTCTTCAATGAACTGGAACAAATAATTCAAAAATTCATATGGAAACACCAAAGACCCCGAATAGCCAAAGCAATCCTGAGAAAGAAGAATAAAGTAGGGGGATCTCACTCCCCAATTTCAAGCTCTACTATAAAGCCATAGTAATCAAGACAATTTAGTACTGGCACAAGAACAGAGCCACAGACCAGTGGAACAGACTAGAGACTCCAGACATTAACCAATACATATATAGTCAATTAATATTTGATAAAGGAGCCATGGACATACAATGGCGAAATGACAGTCTCTTCAACAGATGGTGCTGGCAAAACTGGACAGCTACATGTAGGAGAATGAAACTGGACCATTGTCTAACCCCATATACAAAAGTAAATTCAAAGTGGATCAAAGACCTGAATGTAAGCCATGAAACCATTAAACTTGTGGGAAAAAGTATAGTCAAAAACCTCTTAGATATAAACATGAATGACCTCTTCTTGAACATATCTCCCTGGGCAAGGAAAACAACAGCAAAAATGAAGAAGTGGGACTATATTAGGCTGAGAAGCTTCTGTACAGCAAAAGACACCATCAATAGAACAAAAAGGAACCCTACAGTATGGGAGAATATATTTGTAAATGACAGATCCGATAAAGGCTTGATGTCCTAAATATATAGAGAGCTCACATGCCTCAGCAAACAAAAATCAAATAATCCAATTAAAAAATGGGCAGAGGAACCGAACAGACAGTTCTCCAAAAAAGAAATACAGATGGCCAACAGACACATGAAAAGATGCTCATCACTAATTATCAGAGAAATGCAAATTAAAACTACAATGAGGTATCACCTCACACCAGTAAGGATGGCTGCCGTCCAAAAGACAAACAACAACAAATGTTGGCGAGGTTGTGGAGAAAGGGGAACCCTCCTACACTGCTGGTGGGAATGTAAATTAGTTCAACCATTGTGGAAAGCAGTATGGAGGTTCATCAAAATGCTCAAAACAGGCTTACCATTTGACCCAGGAATTCCACTCCTAGGAATTTTCCCTAAGAACGCAGCAGTCAAGTTTGAGAAAGACAGATGCATGCCTATGTTTATCGCAGCACTATTTACAATAGCCAAGAATTGGAAACAACCTAAATGTCCATCGATAGATGAATGGATAAAGAAGATGTGGTACATATACACAATGGAATACTACTCAGCCATAAGAAGAGGGCAAATCCAACCATTTGCAGGAACATGGATGGAGCTGGAGGGTATTATGCTCAGTGAAATAAGCCAAGAGGAGAAAGAGAAATACCAAATGATTTCACTCATCTGTGGAGTATAAGAACAAAGGAAAAACTGAAGGAACAAAACAGTAGTGGAATCACAGAACCCAAGAATGGACTAATAGGTACCAAAGGGAAAGGGACTGGGGAGGATGGGTGGGTAGGGAGGGATAAGGGGGGAAAAAGTAGGGGGTATTAAGATTAACATGCATGGGGGGTGGGAGGAAGGGGAGGGCTGTACAACTCAGAGAAGACAAGTAGTGATTCTACAACATTTAGCTATGCTGATGGACAGTGACTATAAAGGGGTTTATAGTGGGGACCTGGTTTAGGGGAGAGCCTAGTAAACATAATATTCTTCATGTAAGTGTAGATTAAAGATAACAAAAAAAAAAGAAAGAAAGAAAGAAAGAAAAGGTGGATTACTCCATGATAGGATAAAACTAACTGTAAATCAACGGTTAATGCATGCTTTAAATATCCTTAATTTTGATCATTTAAACTGTGTCAGATGACTGGCTACGGAGGTACACTTTTCTGATAATATTCGTTTCTTTTAAAAAAAAAAAAAAAGCAGTTCCTGTGCGGTGACGTCCAATGAGTTCTACACAATGGTATAAAGGGCATATCAATGTGTGGGCAAAGGGTCTGTCTGTGTTTATACAGAGAACCAACGCCTAATTTGGCTACCCAGGAAATGATCTAAGATACGATATGAAGAAGATCTTCCAACATCAGCACTCTCTGGAAGAGTCATACCAGAAGATGATCATCAAAAAACCTCAACAAAGATCCAGGTGATGCTGCATTTGTAGCTGCATTCATCCCACTGGTTCCTGGACTTGCCATTGGAATGAAGAAGGAGATATCTAAGCTGGCCTGTGCATACAGTAAAACAACAAATTGGACTGGATCTACACTGTTGGAACTCAACCAAGAATTAGGAGAAGTGCAAGTTGTAGCGCTCCAAAATCTTACAACTACAGACTATCTACTGTTAAAAGAACATATGGGATGTGAACAGTTGCCAGGAATGGGCTGTTTTAATTTGTCTGATTTCTCTCAGACTGTTCAGGTATACTTGGACAATATCCATCATATCATAGACAAATTTTCACGAATGCCTAGGGTGCCTAACTGGTTTTCTTGGCTTCACTGGAGATGGCTAGTAATTATAGATCTGCTTTGGTTATGGAACTGTATTCCTATTATGTTAATGTGTGTGCACAATTTAATTAGTAGTTTAAAACCTATACATGCTTAAGTTACTCTACAAGAAGATATGTCAAAGAAATAATCAATCTTCCCATGTTTTCTTCCATCTGCTACCTCTATAGCTTTTCTTCTTCCTTCCTAATTACAACCCTTAAATAGAATTCGTGCCTCATATCGAATTTACCGAGTATCATAATTCCTCCAAGTGGTAAAGTACCTCAAGACAAATGCTGGGCATAGAAGCCACAGGGCATAAATATGCAAAGAAGTAAAAAGCTAACCTTTTCAAACAATATGGCTTCTCTCTCACTTACCAACTTTACATTTCCCTGTATGGCCCCGGAAGATGACTGGTTTGCCAGAGACGGGTAAGATTCCTCAAGGGAGGAACAACCTAAGACAGGCACAGTTGCAGGGGGGCCATCAGGTGAGAAATTGGGGATCAACAGAGGTGAGGCTTAGAACCTCACCCCCTCTTGTTTGAAAGAATTCTTCTGCATCCGTGGATGTTTTATTGCCCTTGTCTAGCTTGGATTAACACATAGTCTACAGGCACACACCTGATCATCTACATTTGCTCTCTTACAACACTAAACTAAGTTTTCTACCTTTATCTTTCATCTACCTACCACTTCAGCATTTTATTAAAAATAAAATAATAATAATAATAATAATAATAATAAAGGGAGAAATGTGGGATCCACATATAAATCAAGTATAAAAGTCAAATGAATATTCATATTTGACCTGATTGTTTATAGTTTATAATGCGTGCTCAAAACCGAAAGTTTCTGTGATGCCTGCCCTTGTACTGTTCACCATGTAAGAACTTATTCACTATGTAAGAATTTGTTCACCATGTAAGAGCTTGTTCATTATCCTTCAGAAGATTGGAGACTGACGAAAATTAGGCTTGGGGTGAATTAATGATTGTACATTGAGCATTGACTCCCCTATACATAATTCTATTGTTGTTAACAACCATTTGATCAATAAATATGAGAGATCCCCTCTCAAAAAAAAAATGTTAAGTGTTGACCATTTTTATGATGTCATTCATTATCAAACAACAGAGGCAACTCCATAGTGCCTCTAGAGAGGGATCTTAGAGAAAATATGGTTGGAAGTTTCATTGAATTGCTTGCTTAGAAAATATGTATTGAGTGCTCACTGTATGGCCAAAAACTATTCTAGGCACTGGGGGTAAAACAAGTAAAGCAAATTAATTTTCTGCCTTCATGAAACTTATGTTTTAGTGGGACAAGATAGACAAAAAACGAACAAGAAAATAAAGAATTTGGAAACTGAGGATCAATGCTGTGAAGAAAATAAACAAGATGAGGGATAGTAGGTCATGCTAAGTGTGTGTGGGTGTGTATGCATTCTGTTTTAAATGGGTTAGTCAGGGAAGGTATCACATATGAGCAGAGACAGATAGAAGGAAGCAAGAACAAAAGCCATGAGAATGTCTAAAGGAAGGATGATGTAGGCAGAAGGGACAGAACCTTCAAGAATGATCATATGTGATGTTATGGTTATGTGTGATGGGTATGAAAAACAGATAGGAGGCCAGATTTGTCAGATTTTCTGGAATGAAATTACTGGGAGGCAAGGGAAAGGTAGTAGATGATGTAACAGGAAGGTTGAAGGAGGGAGACAATATGGGAACACACAGGCTCTGGTAAAGACACGAGACAGGAAGCTAGTTGCATGGTTCTGAACACAGGAATAATGTTATCTGCTTTATGTATTAACGGGGTAACTCTGGCTGTTACAGAATACTGAATAGAAGTAGGAGTGGAAACAGGGAGGCCAGTTAGGCTGTTGCAAGCAAAGAGAATGTTGGTTTAGATCAAAGGGCAACAGTGGAATGGTAAAGGTAGTCAGAATTTTTATAAATTTTGAAAGATATGCTGATGGAGTGGATGTTGAGAGTAAAATAAAAAATGAGTTAAGATACCACCAGCTGGGGATATTAAATTTGAGATGCCTATTGGACATCCAAGTAGAGATATGGAACTGGCAGTAAAATGTATGTTCAGCTGAGAGTCTGGGCAGAAAATAGGAATTTTGGAAACATCAGTATAGAGGTAATATGCAAAACTGTGAAAATGGATGAGATTACCTAGAAACTGAGTACAGATAAAAGAAAGGGGGTCCTAGGACTGAGCCCTGGAAACATTAAATGACCAATGGGGAGATGCAAAGGGAACTTGAAAAGAAAAATGAGAAGAAAATAATAAAAGTGTTTCAAAAAAGAAATGATTGTTTGTGACAAAATACTTCTGCTTGGTTAAAAAAAGGGTAAGGACTGAGTATCAACTATTAAAGAACAGTCTTAAGAAGCCTTGTTATGTAGTAAGAACACTGTTTTTTGCCTAGAATTAAAGATTACTTGGGGTGGCTTTTATTAGCTTCCAATAGAGATTATAAGGATCAGGGCTTTAGTCCCACCATAGTTAACAATTTACCACTTGGCACTGTCCCAGGATTATAGAAATTAAAAAATACCATTGTAAAATCCCCAAAGAGGACATTCTACTCCAATCTTAGAAAATATCCTTGATTTAAAATGATTAACATAGAGGAAGTTAACAGCTGTACTCTTACAAATACTACCAGAGTAGTATTAGAAGTGTTTTTCTAATGCCTAGCAGATTATAATCGCTGTATAAGAACATTTATTTCTCTCTTGGCTAGAACCTTCAGCTCTTTTATTTATGACTCTTTTTACTTTCAAATTGATTTTATTCTCTAATATAAAACACTGCCAAAAAAATATAATGCAAACCACACATGTACTTTTAATTGATTTACTAAGCACACTTACAAAAGAAACAGATGGCATTAATTTTAATAACATACTTTATTTAACTCAATAAATCCCAAAGATTAACATTTCAACATGTTGTCAATATTATAAAATATTGGGATAGTCTACATTTTTTTATACTTCATCTTTGAAATCCAGTATGTGTTATAAACTTACAACATATCTCAAATTCAGACTAGCCACACTTCAAGTGCTCATTAGCCACATATTGGCAGGGAAACCTGTCCAATAATCCTGTTAAAGAAATTTTGTTTTGGAAGAACTGCTCAGAGGGGTTAACTACTAGCAGTAGCCTTTCCTTTTAATTTTTATCCTCTTGGGATTTTTCAGTCACTATTAAAGAAAGGGAATAGAAAGAAAATCAAGGTATTAGAACATGGTAAACTGGCCCCTTCCCTTCTAAATAGGCACTTCCCATTAGGTATTCCTACCCACCTTTATAAATGTATATAATAGAAAAGTTTATTATAGTTGGAGATTATGGTTATAACACTCTAATGCCTCATGGGAAAAGGAGACCAGGTTTGGGATCTGCCTGAAGGAAGGCAAAGTGAAACCCTAAATAAAGTTGGGATTCTGGAAATATTGTCCACACTTGTGAAAGAGAATCAGAAAGCTCTGCCTGCTGGGCCAGAGACTTGTCAGGGAATAGTATCTTAGTCTGTAACTCTTAGTGATTATAAAGGAAAATGTCTTCCATGAGAAATATGCACTCCAGTTTAGAACATGTGAGATTGTAGAGTCTGAATTTACACTGTCTGCACAAAGCAGAAATCCCAAGCCAAATCTGGTTCTAGATAGAGTTACCTATTGATGCAAACAAATGGAAAAATATTTGTAATTCACTTCTAGGATCCAGAGTCCATAGGCTTCCAAAGAAGAAAAAATACCTTAAGAATCAAAAATTATAAACCATACCAGGGTAAATCTATCACTGAAAGAGACACAGCAAAAAGAAGGATTAATATCACCAATAACTTCAGATAATAGGATAGTATGAGAAATACTATAAGATGATTATACTTAGATTTATTGGAAAAATAAAATGTGAACTAGAATTTATAATGAAAGAACAGAGCACTGTGGAATAAAAAGAGGCAGATTGAAAAGAATTACATTTCATATCATTTCATTTTCTGAAAATGAAAAACATTAACAATGGAAATGAAATTTTTAATGATAGAATTCATTAAAATGCCATCAGAAGAAAGAATTAGTGAAGTGGAAGTTTTATCTGAAGAATTATCCAGAATGTAGTGTAGAGGGATAAAGAGATGAAAAATATGAAAGAGAAATTAAGATGCAAGGAGACTGTGGAAAGCAATATGGAGGTTCTTCAAAAAACTAAAAATAGAAATACCATTTGTCCCAGTAGTTCTATTTGTAGGAATTTACTTGAAGAAAACAAATCCCTTATTTGAAAAGACATATGTACCCCTGCATTTATTGCTGCACTATTTATAACAGCCATGATATGGACACAACATAAGTATCAATTGATGAATGGATAAAGAAGTTGTGGTACATGTACACAATGGAATATTATTCAGCCATAAAAAGAAAAGAAATCCTCCCATTTGCAACAACATGGATGGATCTAGAGGGTATTATTCTCAGTGAAATAAGCCAGGTATAGAAAGACAAATACCAAATATTATTTCACTTATTTGAGGAGTATAAAACAAAGCAAAACAGAAGGAATAAAATAGCAGTAGACTCATAGACACAGAGAAGGGACTGGTGGTTACCAAGGGGAAAAGGTTAGGGTGGGGTGGGAGGAGGGTGAAGGGGATAAAGGGGCACAATAATTCACAATCACAATATAAGTTGGTCACGGGGACAGTAGTACAGCATGGAGAATATAGTCAGGGATTTTGTAACATCTTACTATGTTGCTAGATAGTAACTGCACTAGAGGAGGTGAGGATTTAATAATATGGATAACTGTTGAACCACTGTGTTGTATATTTGAAATGAACATAAGGTTGTTTATCATCGATACTTTAATAAAAAAAGATACACTGTCTTCCCCATGACTCCACACACACCATGTGCACTAATTGTGATATCCCTCATTGTTTTTCTTGTGAGACCTTCATAAGATTGTATATCAATGATACCTTAATAAAAAATAATAATAATATAATAATAATATAATAAAAAAAGATGCAAGGAAAGTGGAGGGATTAAAATCATATCACGGTCTATTATATAAGAATTAATTCTGGAGGTGAAACTAGAAAAAACGGAATACAGGAAGCATTCAAAAAGATAATGCTTAATAGAAGATACAGTTCTTATATTTTAAACTCAGTGTTGAGTTCAAATAAATATAAATATTGAGTATAAATAAAAATAACTCTAATATATATCATTGAAAAACTTTAAAAAATTCACGAAAAAAGTCCTTAAAGGCAAAAAAATTTAAAAATTACAAGTGATCAATGATTAGACTAAGACCAAAATTTCAAAAGCATCAATAAAAGCAAAGTAGTAAAAAAGTATACTTCAACATGACGGAAATTGAACTGCAAAGGAAACTTAACCCACAACCAAGGTGTGGTTTGCAAGAAATATAGGGATGCCAGAAATAATAATAGGCCAAGAAACTGTTAAATCTAAATAAGAACTCACTATAAAACCAACTACAACAACAAAAGCAATGGCTCATTGGGTATGTTTAAATATAAGATAGAATTAACATTCTATCATAACCTCAAAAATGGAAGTATGTGATCAGGGTTAAGATATACTTGTTTTGATCAGATGAAGAACAGAAATGGTGATTAGCTTCAGACTTTCAGATAACTATGTATGGTAGGATTTTAATGATGTCTAAATATGGATTATTTGTTAGAAGAGATCATATACTAAGCCACAGAGCAAGTCTGAACAAATCAATCAATCCATTTCATACAACGTTTGCCCACTTTAATGAAATAAAATGTTTCCCCAAAATCTAAATTTGGAAATTAAAGGGACTTCTTAGTGATTAATGTGTCTGTCAAAGAACTACATAATGAATGTCCTAAAATATTTAAAGCAAAATAAAAATGAATATTGGGTATTGAAATTTGTATGAGGCAACTAATGTAATGCTTAGGAAAAATGTGTAATTTAGATGTATTTGATAGAAAAAAAGAAAGGTTAAAAGTTAATGAATTCTGTTTTCAATCCAAATTTTAGTTAAAAATATATGAGATAAAATCAAACATAAAAAGAATGATATGAAGTAGCTAAAAGCAGTTATTAATGAAATAGAAAACAAATAAATAATAGGTCAGCATACCAAAAGTGATTTTTTTTTATGGTTTCAGTAACTTGCCAAAATAACTCAGCCAGAAATTGTGGGAGCAGATCTCCCAACAGAGTAAGTGTAACCTCAGGCTATAAATTTTTATTAGTTAACAATTCTTCTAAAACTCTTTTTCAATTTTACCAAAGTGTAAAACAAAGTTCAGAGAAATGAAATGACTTAACTGGGGTCAAACTGTCTGCTTAGTGGCAGAGAACACAGGAATCCAAGATAATATCCAATCATAAGTTGCTTCACTTGATTCTATTGAATAGGCAGGTATTTTGACTCTCATAGTCTCAGTATCGGTTATAGTGATGGACAAGTGCATGGTCTGTATAGCAAAGAATTGGTTTTAGTTTAAACCATCATTTGGATCTCAGGACCGTTCACTTAGATGTGTAATAACTTCTTGTTGTGTTTTGATTTGCTTAATAACAATAATCATAGCTGATACACATTGTTCATTCGGTGCAAAATAATATATAAACATTTACTTGATTAAACTCATTTAATCCTGTGAGGTAGATTTAACCATTATCCCATTTTACAGATGAGGAAAGCAAAGAAAAGAGACATTTCCTAACCTACTTGGGACCACACAGCTTATAACTAGAAGCATCAGGAATTTCACCTAGGCAGTCCAGCACCAAAATCTGTCCTCTTAAGCTACTTTGCCTGTCATAAGGGACTGCCTGGGTGTAAATCTGAACACCTCTATTTATAAACTGTGTGGCCCCAGGCAATTTAGGGAATCTGGATTCAAAATACTGAAAAAGGTTGATTGAATTATTTTGATTTTTTTCAATAAGCTTTTAATTTTAGAATAGCTTTTAGATATACAGAAAAGTTACAAATATATTACAGATAGTTCTCATATGTCTACACCCAGTTTATCTAATTTTTAACATCTTACATTAGTATGGTACTATTTTAGTCATCTCCTGTCACCCCACTGGTGAGAGGTGAGAAAAATTCCTCTATTATGTGGATGGCCAAATACATGACACCTGACACGGGACAAGTGAGATCAATGGGAGCTTGTTAGTCACATATATTCTCAGTCTAGGGGAGAAGGACATGCATGCCATGCAGGGCCATACAGAGGTTGCACTTGCTCTTTAGCCTTGTCAGAAATCAATGGACTGTATTTGTGTGGGTCTGCTTCAGGCTCTCTATTCTGTTCCATTAATCTGTGTGTTTATTCTTTAACCAATAATGCATTGTCCTGATCACCATAGCTTTATAGTAAGTTTTGACATTGGATACTATGAGTACTCTAACTTTGTTATGGCTATTAGAGGTCTTTGGCCTTTTCAAATAAATTTTTGAAATTCTCCTTTTTTAAATTTTACATAACCCTCCTGAGCAAACAGGGTCTGTTTTTTTTTTTCCCTACTGCTCATACAGAAGGGAATTTCCTCAACTGGTTTTTAGACAGATAATAGCAGCCTTCATGAAATACCTTCTTAATATCTACAAATTAGCTTTCTGAGATTTTGAATGTGATTGCATTGAATCTATAGATTCAAGCTTGAAAGAACTAACATCTTAATAGTACTGAGTCTGCCAATCCATGAAAATAGACTCTCTCCATTTATTTAGATCTTTGATTTCTTTCATCATTGTCTTGTGGTTTTCTGCAAACAGATTCTATACATCTTTTGTTAGATTATACCTAAGTAATTTTTTGTTCGCTATTGTAAATGTGTGTTTTAACATTTCAAGTTTTGATTATTAATTACTGTTCTAGGAGAAAAGCAATTGTCATTTGTATGTTACTTTATATCCCGCAACCTTGTTCCATTTGCTTATTGGTTCCAGGGTTTTTTTTATAGTTTTTTTGTGTTTATACATAGACCAATGGACAGTCATGTCGTATGGTAATATAAGTTTTATTTCTTCCATTCCACCTGTGCAGCTTTTAATTCTTTTTCTTGTCCTGTTACACCAGATAGGACTTCCAGTATCATGATTAAATAGAGTGATGAGAGAGGATAGTCTTGTCTTGTTACCAACTTCAGGAGACAGGTATCCAGTCTAACACCAAAACAATTTAACTGTAGGTGTTTTGTAGATATTCTTTATCAAGTTAAGGAAATTATCCTCTATTCCTAGTTTGGTGTGAGTTTTTTTTTTGTTGCTTTTTTTTCATGAATAGGTATTGGATTTTGTTGAATACTTTTTTTGTTACAACTGATATGATCATAGATGTTTTTTATCCTGTTGATAGAGTAGGTTATATTAACTGATTGTCTATGTTGAACCAGCCTTGAATACCTGGAATTAATCCCACTTGTCTGTGGTTTGTAACTCATTTTATACATTGATCAATGCAATTTATTATTAAAATTTTCTTGATATTTGAAACTATTTTCATGAAAGGTATTGATTTGTAGTTTTCTTTTCTTGTGATGTCTTTATCTGGTTTTGGTAAGAGTATTGCTATCCTCATAGAAGTAGTTAGAATGTGTTCTAGACCTGATATTCTAATTTTTGGAAGGTTATTAATTATTCATTAATTTATTTAATAGATATAGATTTATTCAGGTTGTCTATTTTTCCTTGTGTGGGCTTGTTGGTTTTGGTCTTTCAAGGAATTGTTCAATTTCATCTAAGTCATCAAATTTAAGAGCATAGAGTTTTTCATCTTACTCTTTTACAGTCCTTTTAATGTCCATGTGATCTGTTGTGAGAACAACTCTTTCATTTCTGATACTGGTAGTGTGTATTTTCTCTCTTTTTTCTTTCTTTAATTTGACTAGATTTTTATTTATCTTTCCAACTAATTACTTTTTGTTTCCTTAATTTTCTCTTATTTTCTGTTTTCATTTTCATTGTTTTCTACTCTAATTTTTTTTTCCTTCTGTTTGATTCAGGCTTAATGTCTCTAATTTCTCAAATGGAAATTTAGTTTATTAGTTTTAGATCCTTTTTTTCCTTTTCAAATATATATATTTTTACAATGAACTCCCTCTGAGCATTACTTTCACTGTACCCTACAATGCAGTGAGTGCTCTTGATTCCTAGTTTAATTTCATTGTAGTCTGAGAACATACATTGTATGAGAAATATTATTTTGGATTTGGTAAGGGATGTTTCAGAACCTGAAATTTGTTCTTTGTGAATATTCTATGTGTGAGCATGAGAAAAACTGCATGTGCTACTGTTTGGATAGAGTATTCTATAAAATATCAATAGGTCAAACTGATTGATGGTGCTATTTAAGTCAATTAAATCTTGATTTCTCATTTATTAGTAGAGGGGTGTGTAGTCTACAATTCTAAAAGTGAGTTGTCTATTTCTCCTTTCAGTTCTGTTATTCTTTGCCTTATGTATTTTGATGCTATTTGGTTAGGTACATACATGTTTAGGATTATTGTGTTTTCTTAGAGAATTGACCACTTTATTGTTATCAGATATCCTATTTATCCCTGATAATCTTCCTTATTTTGAAGTCTGCTTTGTCTGAAATTTATATAGATATTCCATCTTTCAATAAATGTTAACTACTTATTACCAGATTATAAATGTTTTGAGGTGATGGACCATGTTCTTGCCTATTTTCTGTTTAAAGCCCACACAGTGCCTGAAATACTGTTGGGAACAGATATGCTCAGTAATAAAAGCATTTTGACTGATTAATAAGGATTAGATACCTGTGAGTAGAGCATACTATTCATCTTATAAATAAAAAGGGTGAAATTACAGTTAATATTTCTGAATTGTCAATGTGATAAAAATGAGTTGATACTTGAATTAGGAAATTTCGAGTGAATGCTTCCAAGAGGGAAGGTGCGACCTTTTTAAATAACATAGGATTTTTAAGTTTTCCACAATTATTAAGGTAAATGGAACTAAAACTAATGATTTTTTTTAGTTTACTAATTGGGATTGGATTGAATATGTTTCAACAATTCAGCCTCTGTGACTGACATTATACATCTTTTCATTGGCTTATAGTTGTAGGTATTTTGGAGTCTAACTGAGGTTCAAAAAGTCATACATTAAAGCCAAAAATCACCCACAATAAAGGGAAAATTATTCCAACTGGTCTTTCTCAATCTTGCTTTAAATTATCCTCAAAAAGAAATCTTCTTTAAATCTTCCTATTTAAAAGTAGAATGAAAGATTCAATAGAGTTTTATTTTAGAGCATACATCAAAGTACATTCTCACTTGTCCTTAGAATGAACCTATAATGAATTAAGGGGAAGATTTTCAAAAATACATGTAGAATTCATTTTAAATTAAGGAAGAGATAGATGCTAATTAGTAGTATAGAAAAGGTCAAACCATTTTATTCTTTGAGAAAGGTAGGGAACATCCCAGATTGAAAGGGAAGATCCTATTTAGGACTTAATGCTTATAGCCTTCACTAGCTACTTTGGCATTGTGATTACTGTAAGCCAAATGCAGCAGCATGGTTTGAATACATGGCTTAGATATCTAAAAGCAGAGAAAGAAAAAGAGCTGACCCAGAGGAATGAGGAGTGGCCAGAGGTGTATCGTAATGGCGTAAAACTGAGAAATACCATGTAATCTGTGATTTCAAGCTACAATCATACAGCAGGGAAACCACATAGATTTGTGTTCCATTATTCAGGAGCTTGAGTATTCTTTCTTGTTATTGCATTATGTCTGGTACTTTTCTCCAAAGACCTCATTTGCAGGGAAAGAGAGAAAAAAAAAGACAATTGGAAAAGACAGGAAGGGAAGCTCACCCAGTTTCAAAAATTTACTCCTTCAGAGATATCATGTTCAATGAAACAACTAATAATCTCTAACAGCAAATTCTCTAGAATCCATCACAGACAAATCTATAATTTCATCTTAAGGGCCCTTTGCACAGAGAACTGGAAATGCTATCCATCAGTCCACCTTTCCATCAACCTACCTAATGACATTATAAAGAGGCCCCTCTGTGATATTTGTTCATCATTTGATTTCAACAAAAGTAGACATACAAGATGTAAATACAAAGGAGTAACACCCAATAAAGAGAAAAGAAATACGTATCATCAAAACAACAGTTACATCTGGAAGGATCTACAGAATTGTGTATTGCCTCTGTGAAAATAGAAAGTAAAATCACAAAAAACCTAATTGTATGTTTTGAAAATTAAGCAGGAAATGTGCTTCTGCACAAATCATGTGTTAATATTGCTACAGAATCAAAACACTTCAGAGAATATTGTATCCTGGGAGGCCTTATGACAATCACAACATCTGCCAACTCCTTGTCTAATTAGAATTATGAATAGAACATTGGTCATTTCAGTATATCAGATTTTATGCTTGAAATTCTGGAGAAAATGTCCAGTATATAGGCAAGACTTGTTTAAAAGGAAAACACATACACACGCACACACACACACACACACACACACACACACACACATACAGAGAGAGCAGTAAGAGCTTGAATTGAAGACTTGTCTGTTCTTTACTTCAGTTGATTTTAGTGTTAAATAGTCCCTAAAATAAATATATGACTATAATCTGGTAGACATCAAAGAGAATTTTTATTAGTTTAACATCTAGTAAAGATAACCAGATACTGTACATCCCTGCTGATTGCTTTAGATATATAATACCACTGTTGGCAAAAAGCACTAGAACTCACATATTTATTTATTTGTATAACAAAATCTGTAAGTGTCAATTACAATTATCTCTATATTTCAAATGACTAAATATTACTTAGGTCATATATATTGTATAACATATGCTTAATCTATCCATCATTCTATTGAGAAAGTAGTTGCTGTGAATCTACTTAAATTCTTCAATCACTGTTTTTAAAGTCCTCAGAAATTCAAAGCATTATTGCAACTGGTAAGAAGAGTAAGTGTTAGGAATTAATTTATTCTGTGGATGCAAAACCTACCATTTCATCCTAGGAATATATCCTTAAGTGCCATAATTTTTTTCTAAAAATATACTGATGTTTAAAAAACAACCAACCTGCTACACTGATGGACAGTGACTGTAATGGGGTATGTGGTGGGGACTTGATAATGGGGAGGGGGGGAATCTAGTAACCACAATGTTGCTCACGTGACTGTATATTAATAATACTAAAAAAAATACTCATCTAGAATTATAAAAAACAACCAACCTGAACTCCTTTTAAACATAATGTGACCACTAAACATATTTAAGAAAGTGTTAGACAAAAATGTAATGAAGCAGTCTCCTGTAGAGCAGAAAAACTTTCCTGAAAAGAGGAGGGTATTTTGTTTGTTTGTTTGTTTTATCTAGGAAGTATATGTTAGCAGGTAAAAATAGGAATTCATGAATTTTTTTTTACCAGCACTCAGATATGTTTTGCTGATTAACTCTGATTGCTCTTTTCACATTCCTGCTTACATACCAAAGTTTATATGCTGTTTAGAACCATAGATTTTTCAGTATCATATTAATGCTAAAATATTTTATTAGATTAAGTAGATCATGGGGTAGGCTCAGTTATGAAAGATTTGTGGACCTTTCATCTCTTATTGTTTAGGTGATAAAGCAAGACAAACATTTATAGAACTCAAAAAAGTAGTACTTAATATTTATAAGGCTCTGAAAACATTACAATGAATGTATTTCTACTTTATGAGCATATATATATATATATATATATAAAATCTGAATAGCCACACTAAGGCAGAAGTTTTCTATTTACAAGTGGAAATAGAAAAGCTAAGGTACTCAAACCAGTTAACTTTCCAGATAGTACTTTCTCCCCAGTATCCTTCCCCAGAGCATACTGTATGTTCTAAGAGTTTGCCATGTATTTTCTCATTTATCCTCATAAAACCTCCTATTTTACAGGTAGAGGACTGAGGTGCAGAAAGAGCATATCATATCATTTGCCCAAAGTCACACAGTAAACAGAAAATCCAGTATTTGACTCCAAATTGTTTGGCTTGAGTTCATACTTGGAGTTCATCATAGAGCCTTACTACCACCAATGCATTACCCTAAAATAGGATTGCCAAACTTAGCAAATAAATATGTAGGATTTCTGGTTAGGGTTGTCATTTAAAATACAGGACCAAATATTGCATGGGAAACACATAAACTAAAATAAAATCAGTTGTTAATCTGAAAATCAAATTTAACTGGGTGTTCCATATTTTATCTGGCAACCCTACTCTAAAGAAACATTCAAATGAATACATATTTTCCTACTCTGTAATACTTGTGTGGGGGTCTTGCTATACCTATCATGGAATATGTGTAGTTTTTGTGATTGTTTTGCTTTCCCTTTTTTGCATGGCATTTATTAGATGCTAACAGTCGTTGCTTAGGTGAATACATTACTTTTATTCCAAGTTGTTAATAGATTTAGCTCTACCTTGGAAAGAGACAGTGAGGAGGAAAGGGATTAAGAACTGTGTAATGACCTCACTTCCTTGTAAACACTGACAGAATTCACTAGCTGCTAGGCAAAAGAGGGGCTGCATTTCTTATTTATATAGCAAGATATACCTGGTTTGTCTGGATTGCTTATTGTAATCAAATTGCCACTTTTTGATTTATTAGACATAGATCCACTGGAGAATAACAGTTAATTAATTAGACCATTTAATCATGTGTGAGGTATATAATGAGATCGCAAAATTAGGAGGCTTCCCTGGGCTAACCTGTGTGTCACGCAGTTAGCATTCCTCTCTTCAAGCCCAAAATGCACCACAGTGTTAGAAAAGGGTTCAGGAAGCTATACCTGACTATTTCTGGCCTTCCAGATGTTAATATGGGGCTAGCCTTGACTTCTTTCTTGTAAACCTCCTTTCCTGTGAGCTTGGTTGATAATTCAGCCTTTTGTGGTAGTGCAGATACATGGTCACACTATTTTCTGAGTTAGGAAGAAGTTAGTTTCTTTTTACCTATCTCCTCAGATTGCCAAATTTATGAAACTATTAATCTCTTTTTTCCTTTGCCTATGTAAGGAAATTTTATAGCATGTAAGTTGGGTGGGGAGGGTGATGTAATTGGTAAGCTATATCCATCTGTTCAACAATCATTTAGAAATTTATTTCATAGACTTATGTATGAAATGATAGAGTCAGAATAGGTGGGTTCAATTTACTTCAGTTTGAAATGTTAAGAATGACTCTCTGATTCTGACATGTATGGTCATAATGAACAAGAGACATTTATTAAGCAGATTAAGATATAAGCAAGTTACTGAAATCTCAACAAATATTTATAAAATGGAGTGGGATGATTATACTTCAGGGTGTTGTAGTAAGAACTAAATAAAAAAATATGAGTAAATTACTGAGCCAAGTATTGGCCACAGTGTAAACACACATTAAGTGGTATATAACCCTCAGGTCAGTCTTCTTATCGGAAGTTAATCTACTGATTGGGAAGCTATTTTAAACATACAATACAGGGTAGCATAAGATAAACATCAGATGAATTATTTAGAAGAGGAGAACATGACCAAGTAACTTGGTCAGAGAATGGGTAGAATGTGGGCTGTTCTGGAGGAATGGTGCCAGCCTCTGTGAGTCTGAGCCCTTATACTACCACTTCCAAGCTATGCAATCTTGCACAGGTCATAATATATCCATGCTTCGGTTTCTTCATTTGTAAAGTGAGAATACTGATAATTATCCACAAGAGAAGCTCGCTTTGAGGATTCATACCTACAAAATAATCAGCATAAACTAAACACTAATTAACACTGTTATTATCATCATTACTATGATTTCTGAAACATAGTAATGTTTTTATCGGTTGTCGTTTTCAAGAAGATGTGTGGTACTTTCAAATGAACCATTATTTTCTAAATCATCTAATAGATAGATTAAGAGATTACTGTAATAGGATAGGGTTACCTGAATAAAGATATTAAGGGTATGATTTTTTGCTTTAAATTACATAGATAAAAGAACAAGAGAAATCACTGAACTAGAAATGGCACTAAATATTGTAGAAGCTGAAATTTTTAAAATAAGTAAGTAAATAGTATGTCCTTATGAAACTTTTGTCCCCTGTTTTCTCAGTAATCACAATCTGTAAATATCACCTATATCAATAGATAATTTAATACTGAAAATATAGAGGAGGAAAAAAAGAACTTAATGAAAAACATACTGTGAAGTAAGCAGAAAGAGTAAGTTTACTTTGTAGTTCTTGATTTTATGTGTGGGATCTCATAGTTGATAAATAACATGTCTCTTTTTGGAATTTAGCATAATTGCTTACAATAATATAGAAGTATAACTTCTAGAAAGCTGTATGTATTAAAATAATAGCTGAACAATGTTACCCTATGAAGATTAGATGAATGTAAAAAATCTTACATTACCATTGTCCTATTTCTATCTGCTAAGTACAAATGTTAACAAATTCAGGTATACCTAATGCAACGTGTTGGATGGATACAAAAAGATAGTCAAGGAATTTCATAGGCATCTAGGGAAACTACCCTCTGTATTTTTCTCTGTAAATGGAACTTGGTACCTCTAATACTACATGCTTTCTATAGGAGCTTGGACAAATCATTTTGGTTTTCTAGACCTGTTTCTTTATCCATAAAGCAAGGGTGAAGGATGAGGTTGTCTCCAAAAGCTCTTGGTCAATGCCACAGAGTTCCGGCGGAATTAAAATGTCATGACCTGGAAGAAATGACCTCCAGGCAGGTACACCCAAGAGAACATTCAGAAAAGAGTTATTTTAGAAGCTCAAGGCTGCTTATGTGGTAACAATCAGGTTGAATCACGGCAGAAAACTAATATCCTACATGGGTAGTAGTACATATTCAATACCTGAGAATTGATCCCTATCAGTCACAGTCAAAGAGATGACTTCATCTGCCATGAAAGGGATGGTTTCTAATATTCTGGTGAATTGAAAAAATGTGAAATGCAGAATTGGTAGAAAAAAACATCTGACTTCCTAGAGGAATAGCTAAGTAAAAATGAAAAAAATATCTCTAAACTAATGAAATATATAAGACAGACTGAAATATTTATACTGATTATACCCTCACTTAAAATAGCCCATTTTCTCCCCTGCATTCTATCATTATTCATCCTGTTCCAACTAAGACTAGCAAAGAGAACATAATTAACTGCCTCCAAGAAATGTGCTCCAATAATCTTCATAAAGTCATTGAATCTTTCTGAATTTTGAAAAAAAAATTTCTACTTTTTTGACTTAGTTTTTCAATGAATTAATCCATTTTCTTAGTGCTATGTGGGCATAGCCCTATGTGATTTAATTGTATTATATTAATTGTATTTTATGTCATGTATTATTAACATGGTGTTTGTATATACTACATATAATTTAATAATAATAATTTTAATACAAAATATACAAAATTATGTTTTACATTACTTAGTAGATTGATTCAAAAGAAACCTAACAATTACTATAGAAAAGTGACAGCTTGACTGACTTTTTTGCCACTATTTTCTTAATTATTCTATTCATAAAAGGTATCCCAATCTATCTGATCCTTTTCTTTGATAAACAGAAACAAGCTGTTGCCCCTTAATCAAAGGATAGAGTGAAGATCTGAGAGAATGAATGAAATTCTGATACAAAAAAAGAATGTTTAAAAAAACATGGTAACAGTTCTTTGTTATAAGGTTATGTAGAATAGTGAAAACTCCAAGAAACTGGTCTTATTTCCTCTTCCAGATTTCTGTTACTTGTACATCTTGAGTCCCTTGACACCGGAAGTGGCCAAGAAGATATTAACAGTCATTTCAGACATCTTTAATAAGCAGTTTGGCCATATATTCATCCTTTTGGACCCAATGCTTCCATTTCTGAAAAACTATCTTGAAGTAAATAACGTTAGCTATGAAAAAGGCTATTTGTATAAAAATTTTCATTGCACCACAAAAGAGGAAGCAACTTAATTAATTCAGCAAAACACTCAACCATGAGATGGCAGATTGATAAAATAAAACCATTAAAATCATGGTTCTTTGATGATGTAGTAATATAAAAACTGAAAATTATGTAAGTTTTAAAAGCATAATATAAAATTATATATGCTGTATGATTAAAATTATGTTTAAAATGCTTATGAAAAATAAAAGAAAAAAACCTTCAAAATTCAAACCTTAATATTAGGATAATGGGTTTATATTTAAATCTTTTTCCTGCCATAATAGGAATAATTTATTATATAGTTATAACACAGAAAAAAATTAATAAAAGAAAAAGAACCTAGCTGACCCAATTGTAAATGTATTAGAAACAAATTAGGAAAGATAGACCAAATGACTTACAAGATCAGTTGAATTCCTTTAACTTTATGATTTATTACTTTAGTGGTTAATGGATGTTTTGTTAAATAGAGATACTTTCACTAGCTCCTTTGAGATGTTTGAACCAATTCAAAATAAAATCTCAAGATTATAAGAGGCTGAAATCACATAACCAATGATTTTCACACTTTTATTAGAAATGAACTTTTCCTCCTAAATAAAACATTATACAGAAACCAGTAATTAAAATACAAAGTCAAGACTTTGGAAGCTTGGCCACCTCTCCCCCGACTTCTCCACAGACTCACCCTGAGTTGTGGACCACATAATGCCCTCTGTGGAACAACAGCGCAACAGACAAAACCCCAAAACACCTGACTTAGAAAATCACATTTTATTAAATATAAAATTTTAGAAAGCCTGAAAGCCTGATTATTTTAATATTAGGGACAGATCCAAGAACAGAAACTGGGTTTCCAAGGTTCTACTTCATTGTTGTTTCATCAATTATACATCTACTTCTTTATAAACCAGTGTACTTTTTCCCAAAAAAATACCATGGGCCATGGGGAATGAATGAATGAAACATGGAGTATCTCATCACACCAGGCTTTTCAGGGATCACTTTAAATATTTGCCTGAAACCAGTAATTTTGGCTCAAGTGTGGAGATCTTTCCTAGTTTGTTACTTCATGCATGTGCCAGGTTCTCCTTTTGACCCGTTGCCTCCGGGCTGGTGCCACTCCCAGGTCTCCCAGTTAGCACTATTAGTTCTTAGAAACTCCAAGGGTGGGGTGATTTTTTAAAAGAGACCAATCTGAGGGAGAAAGATGGTACTAAATATTCATTTGTTTGATTTTTTCCAGATACTGCTTTTATAAAGGCCTTTTGAGGACATTTATTTTAGTTCACTAAGATAAGAGGCTAACGACCTTAAGGCACTACCATCCTTTTCAAATTGAAATGTTAGAAGGTTCACAATGAAAGTGTTTTCAAAGGAAGTGCTTTCAATTAGGTTGTTGGAGAGAAATTAGATCAAGGGCCTGCAAACGTTTCTTAATGAGCATGATAGTAAGTATTTTAGACTTTTGGGCTATGTGGTGTCTGTCACCACATTAGCTGTTCAATTCTGATGGTATATGGAGAAAGCAGCCGTAGACAATATAAATGAATAAACATGGATGTGTCCAGTGAAGCTTCATTAAAAAAAAAAAAAACAGGTGGACAAACCATAGCTAATCTTTTACTGACCCCTGAGTTAGGTGATAGTAGGCAAACTTCCAAAGTTTGAGTGAGCAGGTGCAGACATGTTCCTTGCACAAATATATTTAAAGCTTGTAAGTAATCAACAGTAAAGGACTTGAAATTATCTCATAAAGACTTAAAAAATTTCCCTTTCTCTCCATATGAATCTTGTACAAGTAAATTATTACTTCTATTTTTTCATTAAATTCTTAGTTAGTATTTGAGTATCATGACAAGATCCTTAAACTTAAAAGAGACTTTAATCGTGGCAAATAAAAGAGAGAGAAAGAGAGTTTAATTTGATAATTAGAACAAAGATCATACGTTCATGAGTTCTGACTTACATTTTTTTCTTCTTGAGGTGGCAATTTTTATGCCATACATCTTTGCCACTTAGCTAAATGAGTTGAATAATGACTACTGTTTCCCTGATCAGGTTTTATTAATCAATGCCAGTTAATTATCCAGAAACTATTAGATGGAATAAACTATTGCAGTCATAGAATGGTTTGTTTGTTTTTTATAATTTTGCCAATTTCAATGGAGTTTCTTTACTTTGGAAAGTAAATTATGTTTTCCAGATCATTACAAAACAGCGTGTACATTTGTGAGGGAAAAAAGGAGATAAAAAATAGGCCTTACATGGTTGGCCTGGTTTAAATTATTCATGAGTGAGCAGGTGGTAGAGATGGTAATAGGGTCTCTCTATGATTATCTGTCCCTTTCAACTGTATCCACATAAAACA
Organism: Manis pentadactyla; assembly: GCF_030020395.1. Classification (NCBI taxonomy): domain Eukaryota; kingdom Metazoa; phylum Chordata; class Mammalia; order Pholidota; family Manidae; genus Manis; species Manis pentadactyla. The sequence continues at coordinate 62,515,582 of NC_080025.1, read as the reverse complement.
AAAGTTATATGACATAGCTTAAGGAAAAAATATCAGAGTTTTCAGATATTTTAGATTTGAACGAAGCATGGCAAAAATGACTTAGATCTAGACCTCTAAAAATCTGGTTTACTGCTAGATTTTTAAGTGTGATTGTTTTTTAATAGCTCTCCATCATTTATTAATAATTCATGTTTGCTAGGGAAGAGTTTTGATTACTTCAAAGGTTTGTTTCCAGATAGAAAACGGGATGGGATGAGAAAGAGTTCTTTTTTTTTTTTTTAATTAAGTAAAGTATTTAGAAAACAGAATTGGACCTACCAGTTGGGAGAAAGCTTAGCTCTAACACCAAACCATCAGATACTTGTTTTTCAAAGGCACAGGAGTCATTTATCCTTGTTACATTTGCAAAACAAAAAATGCAACTGACGTCAGGGTATGGGAGTCAGAATGAGGAGTAGTTAGAATGGCAAACTATCCCTGGGCTGGTTCAAGTAAGCTGTTTAGGTATGCAAATTAAATTTTCCTTTTATCACTGGGTGGTCCAGATATCACTGGTTACCTGTCAACTATGTAGTTATAGCATCTGAGTTAGAGCTCATAATCCACTCAGAGCCAATAACACATAAGGAAACGTTTCTCTGGTATAGAAAGAAGTCCCTCTCTTCAACCAAGGGAGATCATTTCCTTTCCTGGGAGGGTATTGTTACTGGATGAAAACACCGCTCTTTTTCCCAGGATAGTGTCTCACAGGTGATGAAGAATGAAGCCAGCAGACAAGAGCAGGAGCAACCAGCAAAGCTCTATTAATGAAGAATGAAAAGAAAAAAAACCCTCCTACTCAGGAGGGGCTCTGTGGGAGAATACCGTCAGGGCTGTGGGGTCTGGAATTTATAATGCCTCCTGAGAGGAAGAAGTCCCACCCTCCCTGGACCAAAAAGAGAACTGAACTAATGATATCACAACTCACTCTTGATTGGCTGAGAGTACAATGCTTCATTTGCATAGGACATAACCGATCAGAACCGAGGTCTATCTAAGTGTACTTTTGAATGGCAGAGTTGGAATGGAGCTTTTTGAAACTTACTAGACTCTTGAAATGTACAGGATCCCAGAACTCGGTCTGCCTGCCTCCCTCTATTACCTGCCTCAGTATGGTGTGAGAATATGAGGCTCACATCAGTGAGAGGCAAGCCTAAAGGGACTGAATATGACAGCGATATAAGGAGGCCACTATTTGGAGCCTGAGGATGACATTGCTCACATGTAACGGAGTGAGAGGAAACAGGTCATTGGGGATATCTTTTGAGCTATCCGATCAAATATTACCTGAAGCTAAGCCCTACCTTTGATTTGCAGCATAAAGATCCCTAATAAGTACACAAAAATAAGTGTGCCAAAGTACTTTTTAAAAAATTTTAATTAAATTAAACAAGTCCCAAGATCTAAGTCCTGAAGTAAATGTCAAGGATCCCTCAGAAGAGCTGAAGCACTGAAGGAGAAGAACCAATGGGAATCGGAAATAGTATTTTGTCCCCATACCCTGTCCTGGAATTGCATTTACTTTGGAGAGCTTTGAAAAGGACACAGGTCTCATTGGATCATTCCAAGCCCTCAATCCCCAAAGCAAAATCAAGGTTTTAGTTTAAAATACAGGCTAGTGAGGATTAAATATCCCTAAAGTACTCAGATTTCTTATCCAATCAGAGTAAAGTGGATAATACACAAACTTTGGAGTCAGGTAGCCCTGTTCAAATTCTAGCTCCAACACACTGAACAACTTTGAAGTCTTGTGCAATTACCTTACCTCTCTAAGGCTTACTCTTTTGTAGGCAATATAGTGATAATAATACTAATTCTGCAGGAATTGTGATAGGATTAAATGATGGCAATATTCAGGTAAAATACTTAGTACAAGATCTAGCAAAACTCAAGGTTCATCATCTATATTAATACTGTTTTATTTGTTTTACATTTTCTTGGATATGAAATCTATAAATTTTATGTCCCATGTCCACTAGTGAAAGAATCTAGTAGCATTTAGTCTTTACGCAGTAGAAAATATTCATGATTAGTGTAATTTAGCAGCAGATTTGGGGAGAGGCATTTCTCCTGGCTTTCTTCATTTCCCATCCTGAGTCAACAGTGATGTAAAATGGTGCCATTGTTTGTCGTGAATGAACAGTTAGCTGTTTCAAATTATATCCTATATATTTAATACATAGAGATAGCAAACAGATAATGTAACTTTTTTACAAACAGATTCCAAGGAAAGTTAGTAAATAATTATGTGCTATCATCCCTCCTCCATCTTTCCTGCACCTGTGTCAGACTTCTGTAATCCATCATTTCTCTGTCTTCTTTGAGTGAACACCTGCCCTCAGAATTACTCTCAAAATGGTGCTTTAGGTCTGAGTTGGAGTGGTGTTGATGCCTATTTATTACCCCCTTGTTCTTAGGTATTTCACTATGTTCATCACATCCATTTTATGATAACATACATCTCTTCTATATGGGCCATGCTATACATTGAAATTAGCACAAAATAATTTATTACATGTGTATTTATATCATGTAGGTATTGAAATGACACAGCAATTTACCCTAACTACAGAAACCTTGGAATGGCCCACATCTATATATCCTGATGCCCATTTATATGTGATTAACTCAAAAGTCAATTTCATAAAGCACACTAGAACAACTCAGAAAGAGCCATAACAAGTTATAGGGTCAACAATACAGGCATGAAAAGTCAAAGTGAGTTCAGAGATTAAGAAGTCTTCAACCACAGGGTGACATAATATCAAGTGCTAAGGTGGTAATGACACACACTTCAGTGATTCACTAAGTAAACATTTATGCCTCAGACAGCTGCTGTCATAAAAGGGATGCTATGATATGTTGCTTCAGTGATATATGCCATGTATTAATGTAACTAACCCCTGAACACTCATTGACAGGTAGTGTCTCATTTACTTTGCCTCAGATGATAATGGCCCATTGAAGCTATTATTGTTTTAGAGGGAGGAAAAATTGCAGGGCTGCACTTTACATTTCTATGGGGATTTTTGAAATTTATCACCGTACTTTTTATTTCCTTTGTCTTCTAAAGAATAATGATTGCCTAAGTTTAGCAGCACACGGAAATACCCAGTGCTTAAGAATGTCATTTAGAGTGGCATGATCCAGAAGCCCCTATCCTGTAACCAAAGGTATTGTGCCCTGGAATTGACTCATTCTTCAAGACCAATAGGGTGGAGCTGGTTTTCCTCAGAGATCCTATCTTTCAGTGTACTTTATGCAACTAGAATTATGGATGCATGAAGAATATAAAACCAGTTCCATCAACTCAAAAGATTAGTAGAAGATTCGAAAGAGGATTCCAGCAGTTTCTGCATGGACACATTGAAGAAGTCTTCCAGAAAACTCCTGGGCTGAGTTGCAGAGCCAAAGTCAGTTTATTGAATAGTAAGAAATCAGATGTACTCCATTGTCCATTAGAGGCATTCAACATGTGACAAAGGACTTTGGTAGGCAGAAGAGAAGTAAATATCTCACAAAATATTGAAAAGCACACATCTCTGTAAATAGTATCTTCAGAGCTCTATTCAGCTTTTGTTTATGATGATCATTACTCTACATCATGCACAGATTTAGACTACAGTGGATTACATCATATGCTTTGGACTGGACTCTCAAGCAATCCAATTTGTGGGAAGTCAGTTACGGCATCCCAGAGCCTGCAACTAACCTCACCTCATTCATTCACTGACCAGTGAAAGGAGAAGCGATTCACCTTTCCTTACCTCTGACACACATGAGCAGTACATTCCCATGGGCAGGTTCAGTGTTAAACACAGTTATGGCCAGCTAGCTGTAATTCCCTATACGTTTAATTTCTTACTTCAGATAATGATCATTCATAATATTATTAAAATCTGATAAAAGATCTAAAAGCAGATGACTCATGATTTTAATTGCCTTATAATTTACAAGAAAATACTCATGACACACTTTACAATTGAGTACCAAGATGCTGTGAGTCCTTAAGCGTGAAAACCATAGGAAGCACAGGAACACACATCTGGGGAGTTCTGGAAAGAGGCTGCAGCAACAATGTGGCGCTGCAGGTCTGTACCATCGAACTCCCTTTAGAAGAGCAGTCCACAACTCAGGCGCTCCACCCTGATGAGGTAACGGGTGCCTGCTATTACATTTTTTTTCTAACATAGCTCAAGGGGCAGAGTGGCTGATAACAGCAACCCTCAAAGAGCTGCTGAACAAAGCAATGCTTCACGTAGAAGGGCAAAGGAAATACACAGCAGAGCAGGGCTTCAAAGAAAAGAGCATCACGGTGAACTGCTGGGGAAACAGCAGTGGCCCGTATTCCCCTGCCAGGTAAGCATGGCAACGGGTTTAATTGGGTGGTTTAGTTGGAGAAAAGGTACTGAAAGACCAGGGGTCTTAGAGGTACTGCCTTAATCAGTGACACACAAGTAAAACTACAGCTGCGGTACTAATTTCTGCATGTACTGTGGGTAAGGCTTCCAGTAATAGCATAGCTTCTAAGTCACACATACAGATGAGGAAAGAATATCAGCAGTAGAATGATATTTGAAAACAAAGAGCGAGGCACATACATAGCAAGGAACCCCGACACAGCTGCGAGGAGTGGCAGCTCTGGGGCCAGACGGAGTGTGCTGGGATCCTGACTTGGCCGTTTACCAGCGGTGTGATCTTGAACAAGTTACTTAACCGGTCTGTGCGTTCGTTCTTTCTTCTGTAAAAAGGGAATAGTAACTGAAATTAGCTTCAAATTTCCTTATGTAGGCTGAGTTTATGAGAAGCGTCTCCAACAGTTCTTGGCTATTACTGTTGTAGAGAGTGAAGCTATTATTTTAAGGGGATGAGAGTATTACAGGTGTCATTTTGAGTATGCACTTAAATTTAGCCAAATTTATCAGGTTATTATGATTTTCATATTAGAAATAATACCAGTGATTAAGGAAAATTACATCACAGATGAAGAACTTCAATAAAAAACTAAAATATTTTGGAAAATACTTGTGGAATGAAATAGGCTCCTTTTTTTAGTTACAGTCCCTAAATCCTTCACCTTTATAATTGTCAGCAAAATGGTTCATTTGAGTCATCAGTAAAGGGAGCAGAAAACACCACCTGGCAAAGACCCTAATAACTCGTTTATTCTTTTTATCCCTGTGTCTTTGACATTGATAGTATTTTGTTATATGTTTCATTCTTAAAGGAGCACCATCAAATCACTTATGAGCTCCTGCCTTAGTGTATCAAATTATAGTCATTGTACTGAAGAAATGGGCACTCTCTTTTAAACTTGGAAAATATAAGAAAAAATATGAAACGGATTTTAGTGATATTTTTTCCAACAGCTTTGTTCTCTAAACTGGATTCGCATTTGTAACCCTGATACTTTTCCCATAATGGGCATTTTAGAGCTAGTAGTATGACATACACAGATATTCTAATGCCTTTTAAAGAATCAAAGAGCATCGATAGGAAACACATTCCAGAGGAAGAAATGAGGAAAAGGGGATTTTTTTGAATAAAAACATTTACTATCAACATAATGCAAATATGGTGAAATGCAATTATATAAGTATATTGTTTTAACATGTAAGCCTGTGGGGAAAGATGTGGAAGAACGTTAATATCCCTCATGGTGGCAGATATCACAGAGTGTGTGTTACTTTCTGTGTCAACACGCCTCCTGCACCCACCCCTAGCCTTTGCTGCACAGACTTTTAATTTCTTCATGAACTGTCCAACTTCAGCACTAGAGCTATATGTTCCTTACTGTGGAAACCATGTCTATTGTACCTTTTTTTAAAAAAAATCCTTACAATTTAGCAGAGTGCCCTGCACATATTAGGCAGTGAATTAATAGTGAAAAAAAAGGTGAATGTAATTTAGCAAAAATTGTTTCAAAGAGTGGATCTGAAAAAATAATTGTTGAACCAAGAAAAAAAGGTGAAAACAGAAATTTGGTCCAATATTAAGGTATATACTGCTCACATAGTTGGAAAACTCTGAACTATGAAACAAGGTGTTTTTCATGGTAGAAGGAAATTTTACTTTTTTCCTGCTTCAGACAATTCAGCTTCATCGATTATTCTTTTTAGTAATATATGGCACTATTTAATATGCAAGTAACTTACAAACATAAGCTCAAGGTTTATTTGAGAGATTGTAGACTGTTAGACTGTGACTTACCATGTATGGGTATATCACATTATAAGATTTTTAAAATTTCAAAATAAAATTTGTAGTGAATAATCTTGGACTATTTCTAGATTGTTAAAACACTAACATACTTCATTATGAAATGTTCTTACTTATAAGTGGTCTCTGTCTAGAGAGTTGCATGATAGTGAGACAAAAACAAACTGCATTTTCTCCTTTCATTTATAGGCTATGGAACATTTGCACTAGCAAGATTTCTTCTTAGAGACACATTTCCTATTACAATATTCTTTTAATTACTAAATGAAAATCTTATATCACCACCACTACCTTAGCCTTATATAATAGACTATACTGTATCAAGTTCTTAAGAGACACATCTATAGCTCTCCTTTTTATATGAATTAAAATAATGTTTAGTGCTGAAGTATAAGTGAAATCTGTGGAAATAAAATGATTTTGTGCTTTGAAAGTTACTTCTTTTTTTTAATTGAGATGTAATTGATATACAGTATATATTTGTTTCAGGTCTACAACAGGGATTCAACATTTGTATCAATTGTGAAGTCATCACCATAATAAGTCTAGTTACCATCTGTCACCAGACCAAGCTATTACAGTATTATTGACTATATTCCCCTTGCTGTACCTTGCACCCCCTGACCTATTTATTTTATAACTGAAAGTTTGTAGTTCTTGATCTTCTTCAATGATTTCTCTCCCCTCACAATCTGTTCTCTGTATCTGTGAGTCTGGGTTTTGTTCTGTTTTTAGATTTGACATAAAGTGAAATCATGTGGTATTTGTCTTTGACTATTTCACTTAGCATAAGATCCTCTAAGTCTATCCATGTCACAAATGGCAATCTTTCTTTTTATGGCTGAGTAGTATTCCATTGGGAATATGTACATATACATATACATGTAATACACCACATCTTCTTCATCCATTCACCCATTAATTGACACTTAGGTTGTTTCTGTATCTTGGGTATAAGTAATGCTGCAATAAATAGAGGGGTACATATGTCTTTTTCAACCAGTGTTTCATTTTAATCAGACATAGTGGAATTGCTGGATCACATGGTAGTTCTATTTTTAATTTTTTGAGGAACCGCCATATTGTTTTCCATAATAGCTGTATGAAAGGTACTTTTTTAAAAAGAATCATCACAACTATATTACTTTCTAACCTATTAATATAAAGTGAAAACACCTTAATACCCTTTTGAAGGAGCTAAATTTTTAACGTGCTACTCAGGGCAATAATATACTATAGATCTTTGGCCAGAGCTTTAAAAATGGACACTAAGTGGAGGACCAGGCTAAATTAGGGGAGGAGGCATTATAAGGCAATCACAGGTCATATTGCAGAGTCACATTGTTTCAGACCAGGAACAACATGTGACTGGACATTTGGCATCAGACTAATGAATGTTCTATAGTATAAGTAGTTAGGCTCAGTTAATGTATGACTTGTTTTGTCTAACTTCACCATGCCCTAACCTCCTTACCTGTGACCATCCAATATTCTTACCTTCTGGAAAAATACCATTTACAATATGGGAAGGCTTGATTTAGAAAGAGAAAGAGAAGCAGAATATTTACAGAAAGTTGCCAAATGGAGAGAGGCCCTCTGTCCTAGAAAGAGTCTCTTCATTGGTGTGGATGGTGGGCAGGGCTCTTCTGCTTTTCCCTTGCCTGGGAATGTACGGAAAGATCAAATGTTAAATGAGGATGCATCTTATCTTGGTCCATAATAGGATCCATTTTAAGATGGCAAAGGAGAACCTTGAAAAGCAATGTAAAATCAAAGGAAAAACTCTTAAGTCAAGGGAGAGATACATAGTATGGCTAATGATTTATTAACTATAGGAAAGAACTATCCACTATTATTTTCAAATGGAAATTTTGGGTGTAGGATAGTCACTCCAGACTACAAGTTATTCTTAAACATTTAGGGCATTATTATCTTTTTCACTTAAATACTTCCATGTTTGTGTTTAAGGAGGAGGATAAAAAAATGTAGCAAGTTAGAAGTAGCCCAATTTCATTTGGTTCCTAGAACATCATCTTTGTGCAGTGAGCATTGATTACAAAATCAGCTTTAAAGAAAATTAAAATGAACAGTGATCTCTACCTTAGGAAACTATCTTTAGAACCATTATTTTTAGAGCAGAATCAATATCTTACACCATTAATGATACTAAGCAAAGACAGAGGAGAAAATGGGTGTTGTGGCAAAGATTGATTTTTTTTTTCTTTTTATGTACTTTCACATTGACCTCAGAAGTCACAACTGAAATTGCTGGGGTTATAATTTAAATATTACTAAATCAAGAATTTGGAAGGAAACTGTCATAATGTTATTATAAGTTAGTTTCCTCTTTATTGTTTTATTTTTCTATACTCAAACCATTCACATACACACACAAAGTCACACACAGGAACTTTATTTCCATCATTATTGCAAAAATTTATCATTCTGGAGTGACACTTAGTTCACACCTTGAAACAGAGAGGAAGTCAAGCAAGGTCATCATCTTTGTGGGTAAGGTTTAACTACTCTCTTGGGTCATCGGTGCATGTTCGCCACATGTGCATTTAGAGAGAGAGCAGATGCCAAATGAGGATATCAGGAAGAAAATCATTTTCTGTGATAGCTGAAATTTGTGGCAGGTAAGGGTATTTTAGGTTAGAAGAGCAGTTCAGGAAACACGTTAGGAGTATTGGCATTAGAGAAAAGAATGTTTCTGATAATAACTCTCAGCCTTCTCCAGATGTTCCTCAAACTGGAGAAATTACTAAAGCAGAAATGAGCATCCAGGCCCACAGATGGCGTCTTCTATTTACAGTGCTTGCTGACTAACTAACCATTTCAAAGAAATATTTAACTTTAGTACGTCCAATCAATAGTCATTCCAAAACATTCTTGCCAAATATTGTAATAGGCTATTGCAGAACTGTTAAGGGACCCAGCTATTCACACCTGTGCACACTGTTTAATTCCTTTCATGACCTCTTACATTATACATTTGATAATGAAATACAATTTTAAAATACCAAACTTACAAATTGTGTAAGTCAACTTTGCATTAAAACAATATTAGCTTCCAGAACCATATAAAGGCCTGCATATGGGAAGCAGATGAATTCTCTAGATTGCTGAAGGATTTGCCAAAGGCAGCTTCTTGAGTTTTTTCTTCACGGTTACATAGAAACTATAGCTAAATAACCAGTGAGTGTCACCAGGTGTGAAATATTTGTGTCAACTACCTGGGTAAATGTTTATGAAAGGAAATAAGAACACTTGTTTCTTTGAAAACTGAATGGGACAGTTATTTGCAGCACAAGTGGGTTTGAGTGAGTAAGTGAGTGAGTGAGTGAATGAATGAATGAAAATGGTTGTTCCTGGTGTGAGGACAACATAGACACATCCAAAGAGTCAGCAAGAAGAGCAGTGCTTACCAGGGAAAACTACTTAGTTTTAGCAAAGCATAACACTGTTTCTTGTGGTGTGATATGGTAAACACCTGCCTCAAAGTCTCTTGGAGAATGTATGCAAAATGCTGTCAATGGCCACACCCTCCCACTTTGGTTCCAGAATCTCTGAAAATTTAGTACCAGATATCTGAACTTTTAGTCAGCTCCCCAGCTATTTTTTAAGTCCATTAGCATTTCAGACCTACAGGGGCAAACAGTACACTCAAGAGGGAAATAAATTAAGGGTAGTTGGAGCCAGATTTTAAAATTATAAATGCCAAGCTAAGAAGTTTGGATTTTATTCAGGGAGAAATGGACAGCCATTGAATACTTTTAGCAGGGAGAAAGACACAATTAAAAAGATACTTTGGGAAGGTTAACATTGCAAGAATGTAAATGTTAGGGTTTTAGAGCAGACGAAAGAGCACAGCAAAATATGAGGTTATATGGTCCCAGACCAGGGTAAACGCTGTGATAACAGACAGGAAGTGATAGATTACAATGTATTTCAGAAGAATTCATGGTATTTTCTGGATATAAGAAAGCACAAAGTGGAAAAGGTCAGAGGTGACAATGAAGTTTGGAGTCTGCCTGATTAATGTCACAAAAGAAAAAGCCAAATCAGAAGGGAAGTTGTGATTGGATGAACTGATAAGGAGATGAAGTTTGGTCACATACATGTTGAGTTTAAAGCAAGTTGATAGAATTAAAAAGTGCACAACATAGTCACAAGCTGACAGTGAGGTGGGAGAGACAAAGGCTGGATGGCAAGGTATTTATGCTGAGAATAACAGACAGTGTTGACTTTTTACTATCATTCAATTTATTTATTTGTTGGTAAATATTTCTCTTCTAAACTTTTTAAACTTTCCCCACCCAACTCCCACAAATGCCTTGCCTTTTACACCACTACTTTTCCCTTATTTGAACTTAGTAAATTTTGTTTTGAGTTTATATAAGCAAGACACTTTGACGACAGAGGAACAAGTCCTTGTCTTTTCTGAGAGGGGATGAAAGCACTCTCTCTTAGTATTATTATATCTTAATGTTTTGGAATTCCAGGTAAAGGAACTACTAGTTCTTAATGTTTTGGAATTCCAGGTGAAGAACTCCACTGGGAGAATTTAAGTAGTTCTCTTTAAATGTAATTAAAAGTAACATTTAAACACACATGTGTTAGCATGGGTCTCTCAAGCAATAGACACCACTATGGGGTTAAACATGCCACCAATGTATCAGGGAAATCATCAAGAAGAAAACATAAGGAAGCAGCAAGAGGAGGCTTAGGAGAGTCTTCAGCTTGCAATGCAAATCTTTCTTCAAGTGAAAAAGGAAGGAAGAGAGGGGGTGGGGAGAGAAGGAAGGGAGAAAGAGTGGAAGAACCTTAGACTGAATATCAGTTCTAAGGAAAGTTCAGCAAGGCTCTTGGGGCATCTACTAGCCAAAGCTGACTGTCAGGGAAGTCCTGTATCTCCAAGAAACATGCCTGCCTTAATATCTCAGCCATTCTTAGTCACTGAGTGGGAGAAACCCCTGAGTGGTCTTGGTTCAAATGCCAAAATGAATTTCAGAGTGCAATAGGTAGGCCCTCATTCTATAGCATTCCCTGCCATCAGAGATCTGAGAGGTGAGTCTTCACGGTCGCTACTAGATAGAATTCTTTTATTTTTGTATGGTTGCATTTCAAATAATCCATACAACAAAGAACTGAAATGAAATCAGATTAGCTTAAACATTTAAAAAGTGTTTTCAAGTAGTTTGGGCATTAGCACTATCAAAAAAATTGTTCATAAACATTTTGTATATAGGAACTAAAGACAAACATCATGATGAACTCTGTATTCCTCTTTACCTTAAGTTGCAATGCAGAAATTCATTTTAATCTCTGATTCCAGGCATGCTTTCTCTACACAACTTTGCAACTTTGAAATATGGTGTCCTCTTCCCTAAGACTGCCTTGTGCAACTAAAACTGTTAATTGCTGGTTGGTAGGAATAATGTGTTTGACTCTAAATAGTAGCATGTTATAGACAGTTATGCAACTCTTCTGATCAACTGTCACTGAATCAAATGTCTCACTCGTATTGTTTTCAGTACTTTCACTGGTCTGTGTTCAAACAGTGATAAGAATATGGCAAAGGAGGCCAAGACTTGTTAACTGTGAAAAGCTGTAGCTCAGATACATGAATATCGTGTTGACCAGGTATTAATTGTATCATTGCAGGTATTTTGGGCTTATGATTTCAAACCCAAATACAACAGCTAGCAATAATAATCAAAATAACACCTTTAGGTACCAATCGGTATTTCACCGTATGATTTTTCTAAAACAAATAATTTAAACTAGTGTTTGTTTTTTGCAGATATAAATACTTCAGTTTTTCCACATTTCATAATAATTCTGCAATTGAATACACATGATGTTTTTACAAAATACCTAAAAACTTTATTTTCTTGATTTTGGAATATTCATGTGAGTGTTCCCAAGGGCCATAATAATTAAGAGTTATCAATTTTTTTCCATAAATTCCATGAACTTTCTTTGTGAATGGCAGCTATCCAAAACTTTTGACTAAAGCATTTTTTTTTCTAGAATTCAGCGTATAACTTAGTGGAATATATTGTTTTTCTCTTCAGATTATTCATAGGATGAAGCTGGGATACTTAAGGAAAGCACATATGAAAATATATATAATAAATTATCTAAATAATATGTTCCTATCGAGCAAATTAGTTTTTTTAAATGTCAAAATCTCCTTATGTGCCATTCTTGTCAATTATATAGGAAAGCAGAGTGACTGATGAAATAAGGAAAAACTTTGATGTGAGTTCCAATTTACTAACAACTATTTATAGGTTGCTATATATATATATTTGAGTTTCCTATTTTTTATTCTAGTATAAACATAGTAAATCAGTATTTTAAGAACATCTTCTACACAGTGCCATTCTATAAAGTGAATCTTTGCTAGGAAATGCATCATTTTACATTCAATCGTCAAATATTTTTTAACTGTCTACAATGTGCTACTATTTAGAGTAAAACACATTATTTCTGACCAACCAGCAGTTACCAGTTTTAGTAACACAAGGCCGTCTCAGGGAAACGCACACCCTATTTCAAATCAGAGTATATGAAAGTACCTGAAACTGAATTTACTAATAGAAGTTTCTGTTCATCAACTGTAAGCCTTGTTTCTAAGACGGTAATATAATTATTCCAATTTTTTAAAAAAATTTAAGCAAAATGGTAAGTCAGTGTGCTGTATCATGACCATTTAAATAAAGAAAACTTTCAAGATGATATAAAGTATTTGATTTTGGTAACACTTGATAATATCAATCCCATAAAACGTTTAAATGTCAAAATTCAAGACACAGTAAAGGTAAATAAGCCTAGTACATCTAGTCTATATATAAAATTACTGCATTCTTACATACTGAAAGTTTTAATTTTTATGACAAAAAGTTTCTAAATCCTTCTTTCAATTATGTGAGTAAAACACAATTTGTTCAGCAAGTGACCTTTTAATAACAGCTATAGAATACATTATGTTTGGTCATCTTCTGGTTTTAATAAAGTATATAGTGATACCACTATTTAGAAAATCTTCTTCACCAATATTCTAACCAGGAAAGCCACTAAATGGCCTCTATTTGGAAAGCTGGGACTCAAATAAATCTGCTCTAGTCACATGTCATGAAGTACAATTGCATTTAAATTTTAATTAAGGAAAAGAAAGAAAAAAGTGAAAAAAAAAAGAGGCAAAAGGTACATGGGGATAATTTCATGTGTGGCTGTTTTTAGTAAATAATATACAATGTATAAGTATAAATGTAAATAACTGATATTTTCAAAATATACAAGTAACATGTACATCTAATTTTAAAAGGTTATTGAGTGGCAGAGGGGAATGAACCAAATACCGTGAACATTTGGTTTAGTATCTAAGTGGTCTGGCATTAGACAACTTATTTTCTTCTCAGCTTTCCCATCAGTGAAATATAAACTAGAAATATGTTATCTTCAAAATCTCATTTTTAATTCAACTTTCAGTTAGTCTATATTTCCAAAAAGTGAGCATTGTCTCCCACGTTTTTAGAGTTCCTTTACAGAAAAGATCTTAGGAAAGCTTATTTGAATATTACCAGTAGTGGAAAATTTATATATAGCTTGGACAAGTGCAATTTTAGAAGATGGCCAAAAGTTATTTAGAGCCAAGAGTGGACAGCAAGTTGGGTTAACAATGAACCATTACTATTATTTTGATTTTGAAAATGGCACGTGACTGAAAAGAGGCTTCTTTTATCATATGCTATCAACTAACTCTAAAATCAATTCTAAAAGTCATGTACATTAGTAATAACAATTTCATTTCCAAAAAGTAACAGCTTTGAAAAGCCAACTGCTATTTAATGATATAAATTCTACTTTGTTAACAATGCATCTCATGATCAAAGCATGACTGGTATCTATTTCTAAGGTCAGCCTATGAAGTAGGCCATGATTGCAGAGTTTAGAAATGCCATATCACACTGAATATATAAATACTAAACATATTTTCTGGGCTAATATTTCACCAGAAGGAATATCACCCATTGTAATTTCAAGTACAACATGCTAAAAGTAGCTTATTAATCTAAGCACTGATGTTCTGTTTCTTTTGTTTTGATCTCAAGAGTTCAATCTAACTATAAGATGATATTCTGAAGGCCATAGTTTGGTCACATCACTCATAGCAATATTGTAAGAAAGACAATGTTGGTACTGGGTGGTGGTTGGAAGAAGGTAGAGACTGAGGAATGAAGGCGTTATCAAGCAGGGCTTTTACACATAGTACCTGTTCTCAAAATGAATATTCCATCCTAATTAAGGATTATACAGTATATTTTTTTACTAAACCAAGAAGAGAGTCAGTTTTGGGAACATGGTCTGAATGCATATGTTGGAAGCACTTGGAAGTCATTTATTAAGTACAAACCATGATTCTGACCATGTATCTTTTTGTCAAATCTATAGCACGTATCAAATTATTTGGTCTACTGAACAGGAGGGTTCCACTGTTAATTATGAAATTCACTTCTGTTAGAATATAGTAGCCAGGAAGAGCTGTACAATATACTTTTACATAGATGGATTTTTAGAATACCATTTCAATCCATGTAGACAGATTCAAGAATAAATTGTTTTCTATAATGGAATTTTTCTTCAACACATAAAAAAATATTTTTAAACTGAAGACTCATTACAAAACAAAATGTAACTCAAATATTTTGTGTCAAAAGCATTCTGACATTGTAATATGGACGTGGAATTTTTTAACAAGCTTCTTATCAACTCTGTTTTTCAGGGGGTGAAGATCATCCATAATCAGTACTTGAAATTTCAATTTATATTTACCTCTAAGATGCATGAAAAGCAATTATCTGCCTGAAAGACACATTTAGGCTGCAATGACTACAATTTCAATACACTTAGAAGAGTTCAATTTTTCTCTTGTCAAAGCCAGAGGCTTTCTAAATGAGTAACCATCCAGTCATAATACTCATAATATTATAATCCAGATACTTATTTTTGATGGTGAATTTTTTTTAGATCTTATAATTATTCATCTCTTTGGAATAAACAAATAAGAGGACAATGGTTCACCATATGATAGGCTTAAGTTCAAAATCCAGTTTTATATGTGAGAGAACAAATTCTTATATGTAGTCATCGTAATATTAACTATCTAGGAAGCAAGGAATCTAATTGCTTAAAATGGTGCTTTGAAGATTAAAGTCTGCATTCTAAAAAGCAGATGCTGATTTATTATTCTATATATTTTAAAGATGCTAATCAAAGTAACTAACAATTAAATAATTTTCTTCCAAATAACCCCAAAACAACTGAAAATATTGCTGAAGAGGTGTTCCTGAAATTATGTATGTATCCAATATTTCAGGTTCTTTTGGTCAAAGGAATTACAAATAGTTTAATTTTATTATCTCTAAAACACCAGCCACTAAGATGCTGGAATAAGAAATAAATCCTTGCCCTAAAAGATTATTAAAACATGATAAATGCTGGGAATGCACAAAATGTTATGGAAGCACAGAAGCAGGGCTATCCTGGGAAAGATGAGGAAGGTTGTAAAGATGAGGCAAAATTTAACCTGGAATTTTGAGGATGCGTAGTGTATTAGGTGGGCTCAGGAGTTGGCATTCTGTATAAATGAAACAGTGTTTGCAAAGGTGTGGAGGTTTATTAAGAAATACAGCGTGTTCTGAGGGTCACAAATGGTTTGCAAAGCAGCACTTTAAGGATAAGGATGGGAAGCTACAAAAAGCAAGACCACTAATTTTTCCAGGATCCTGATCATGAAGGACCTTGTTTATTTGTTAAAGAACTAGCTTTCTCCTCAGGCTATCATTCTCTTACTGATGTACTTGAGCCCCTGGCTGCTGGAAGGCTAGAGGCACAGAGATACAGAAGTATGTGCTAGCTTGTGATAAATCGACAGGATACACATAGTGTGTTTTCTCAAGGTGTCAGTTGTATTTGAAGGAAAACAAAATTGTGAATTGAAACAGTTTAAAATATATTATGAAGAAGAATACAGATGACAAATACATTTTAAAGTAAAATTAGATTGCAGTGAAATATCGTAGTTGTTAGTGGCCACTTACGGAAGCACCCTAAAGCCTGACCTTTGGGTTTTATGTACATCCTCATCTACATTAGGAATACTTGGGGGGAAAGATTGAGAAATGCTGCTAGGTGAGGGAAATGACCAGATTTTTGTTTGAGATTCTGGTAGCATACAGAGGATGAAGCAGCAGAAGGAAGATCATTTTAAAATTTACTGTAATAGTTAAGTTCATGGGTGAAGAAAATGAAATTACGCAGAGACAGTGAGCATGCAGAGCACAGATGAAGATAGAATCTCCAATAATGTTTATGTTTTAAGACTCTGTATTCCAGGCTGGTGTTATTTATTCTCCTTCTGTTCATTTACTGAGCATTTAAGTACCTACTCTATGCCCACACCTACTGTGAGCCAGGATCTGAATATATAAAGATTAAAAAAAGATACAAAACTTTCTCTGGGGGACTTCATAGTCATTTTCACAAGATAACTTGGAAACAGAGTGAAATGACATGTATTAGTTAAAACTATCAGAGAAAATTTTTCTAGTACCTTACAAAGTACCTAGCATGCAGTAACCAGTGAATATTTGTTCAGTGAATGAAGCCAGTCTTGATAATGTTCTTTTCCAAACGCGATTTTTTTCTTTTTCATGGAAGAATAGAATAGAAGCATTTCCCATATAGTTGGCGATGTAAAAGGAGGTTATCTCCACTAAGGCAAATAAATGCTGTGAGCAATAAATCATTCTTTTATAGTATGCAAGGGAAATTGGATAGTTTTTTTTCTTCGACTATGCATTGCCAGTAACTGCTCCAAGAAATATTCTCCATTCCTAATCTTCCTAAAATGAATTTTTAAACAAAGCATTAAAAGCACACTTTGAAAACCAGTTACCAGGAAGTACAATAATGGGCAGTGCAAGCACACAAAGCCATATAATGAGGCCATTTCACTGGTGCTCCTATTTCGGCAAGCCATCCGCAAATGCAGAAAATTAATCAAAATTAGCATCACATCCTTAGGCCTTGTTCTCTTAAGTAAATATTCTATATCTTTAAATTTCTGCTTGATTCTCTTTGACAGTTGTGAAAATATAACTCACATGAAAATCTCAAGAGTGGAGCTTTTGTTATATATTCTCTTTTTTTCCTCCTTGCTGATGCTTTATGAATCAGGTCAACAGCTCAGGTATTAGTTTAATTTTTTTTTCAAATATCCCATGCTATTAAAATAATGTTTTAGTTTTTTTAATTACTTTATAATTTGCGTGATACTTTTGCATAACACTCCAATTCAGTCCTCAAAACCACCCTTTGAAGAAAGTAGACAGACATTCCTTTCATATTCTTAATTAGTAAAATAAGACTCAGAAGGGTAAATGGTGTATTCATGCTCCCTTAACGATTTATTGGGAAACCAAGGCTAGTTCTCTATATTTTAGTTAAGTATGATCATATTGAGTAAATGGCATAATAACTGATAACAAGATATATGTATTCATGTATTTATTTATACAGCGATCCAATAAATGATTATTTTGCCCTTACTATGCCCTAGATTCTGCCATATTGACTGTAGTAAAATAAAAGACAAGACAGACATGGTTTCTTCTTTCATGAGTTTACAGTATGTGTACATATTTATAGTGTCACAGATGAATTAGACCAAATATATATATATTTTTTCTTATTTTGGTATCATTAATATACAATCACATGAGCAACATTGTGGTTACTAGATTCCCCCCATTATCAAGTCCCCACCAAATACCCCATTACAGGCACTGTTCATCAGCACAGTAAGATGCTATAGAGTCACTAGTTGTTTTCTCTGTATATACTGCCTTCACCGTGCCTTCCCGCCCCCCACATTACATGTGCTAATCGTAATGCCCCTATTTCACCCTTATCCCTCCCTTCCCACCCATCCTCCCCAGTCCCTTTCCCTTTGGTAACTGTTAGTCCATTCTTGGGTTCTGTGAGTCTGCTGCTGTTTTTGCTTTGTTCTTATGCTCCACAGATGACTGAAATCATTTGATACTTATATTTCTCTGCCTGGCTTATTTCACTGAGCATAATACCCTCAAGCTCCATCCATGTTGTTGCAAATGGTAGAATTTGTTTTCTTCTTATGGCTGAATAATATTCCATTGTGTATATGTACAACATCTTCTTTATCCATTCATCTACTGATGGACACTTAGGTTGCTTCCATTTCTTGGTTATTGTAAATACTGCTGCAATAAAAAAAAGGGGTGCATATGTCTTTTTGAAACTGGGATCCTGCATTCTTAGGGTAAATTCCTAGGAGTGGAATTCCTGGGTCAAAAGGTATTTCTATTTTGAGATTTTTGAGGAACCTCCATATTGCTTTCCACAATGGTTGAACTAATTTACATTCCCACCAGCAGTGTAGGAGGTTTCCTTTTTCTCCTAGTCTTTTCAAAGCAGGTCATCCTAACTGGTGTGAGGTGATATCTCATTGCAGTTGTAATTCACATTTCTCTGATGATTAGCGAAGTGGAGCATCTTTTCTTGTGCCTGTTGGCCATCTGAATTTCTTCTTTTGAGAATTGTCTGTTCATATCCTCCATCCACTTTTTAAAAGAGTTTTTTGATTTTTGGGTGTTGAGGCATGTGAGTTCTTTATATATTTTGGATGTTAATCCCTTGTCAGATATGTCATTTCCAAATATATTCTCCCATACTGTAGAATGCCTTTTTGTTCTGCTGATGGTGTCCTTTGGTGTACAGAACTTTTCAACATGATGTAGTCCCATTTGTTCATTTTTTATTTTGTTTTCCTTGCCCAAGGAGATGCATTCAGGAAAAAGTTGCTCATGTTTATACTCAAGAGATTTTTGCCTCTGTTTTCTTCTAAGAGTTTCCATTTTGAGTTTACTTTTGTGTATGGGGTTAGACAATAATTCAGTTTCATTCTTTTGCATATAGCTGTCCAGTATTGCCAACATCAGCTGTTGAAGAGGCTGTCATTTCCCTACCATGGTTCCTTTATCATATATTAATTGACCATATATGCTTGGATTTATATCTGGGCTCTCTAGGTTGTTCCATTGATCTATGGGTCTGTTCTATGCCAGTACCAAATTGTCTTGATTATTGTGACTTTGTAGTAGAGCTCGAAGTTGGGTAGCATTATCCCCCCACTTTATTCTTCCTTCTCAGGATTACTTAGGCTATTTGGGGTCTTTAGTGCTTCCATGTGAATTTTAGAACTATTTGCTCTAGTTCATTGAAAAATGCTCTTGGTACTTTGATAGGGATTGCATTTAATCTGTAGATTGCTTTAGGCAGGATGGTTGTTTTGACAGTATTAATTCTTCCTGTCCATGAGCATGGGATGTGTTTCCATTTATTGGTGTCTTCTTTAATTTCTTTCATGAGTGTCTTGCGAGTGTCTTATAGTTTTCAGAGTATAGGTCTTTCATTTCCTTGGTTAGGTTTACTCCTAGGTATTTTATTCTTTTTGATGCAATTGTGAATGAAATTGTTTCCTGATTTCTCTTTCTGCTAGTTCATCATTAGTGTCTAGGAATGCAACAGCTTTCTGTGTATTAATTTTATATCCTGCAACTTTGCTGAATTCAGATATAAGATCTAATAGTTTTGGAGTGGATTCTTTAGGGATTTTTATGTACAATATCATGTCATCTGCAATCAGGGACAGTTTGACTTCTTCCTTGCCAATCTGGATGCCTTTTATTTCTTTGTGTTGTCTGATTGCCGTGGCTAGGACCTCCAGTACTATGTCGAATAAAAGTGGGGAGAGTAGCGTCCCTGTCTTGTTCCCAATCTTAAAAGAAAAGCTTTCAGCTTCTCACTATTAAGTATAATATCAGCTTTGGGTTTGTCATATACGGCCTTTATTATGTTGTGGTAATTGCCCTGTATACCCATTTTGGTGAGAGTGTTTATTATGAATGGATGTTGAATTTTGTCAAATGCTTTTTCAGCATCTATGGAGGTGATCATGTGGCTTTTGTCCTTCTTTTTGTTGATGTGGTGGATGATGTTAATGGATTTTTGAATGTTGTACTATCGTTGCATCCCTGGGAAAAATCCTACTTGATCATGATAGATGATCTTTTTGATGTCTTTTGAATTTGGATTGCTAATATTTTGTTGAGTATTTTTGCATCTATGTTCATCAGGGATTTTGGCCTGTAACTTTCTTTTTTGTGGTGTCTTTGCCTGGTTTTGGTATTAGAGTGAAAATGGCCTTGTAGAATGAGTTTGGGAGTATTCCCTCCTCTTCTACTTTTTAAAAAACTTTAAGGAGAATGGGTATTAGGTCTTCACTAAGTGTTTGATAAAATTCAGTGGTGAAACCATCTGGCCAGGAGTTTTGTTCTTAGGTAGTTTTTTGGTTACCAATTCAATTTCCTTGCTGGTAATTGATCCATTCAGATATTCTATTTCTTCCTGATTCAGCCTTGGAAGGTTGTATTTTTCTAGAAAGTTGTCCATTTCTTCTGGTTATCCAGTTTGTTAACATAATTTTTCTTAGTATTCTCTAATAATTCTTTGTATTTTTGTCGTGTCTGTAGTGATTTTTCCTTTCAAATTTCTGATTCTGTTTATGGGTGTAGACTCTGTTTTTCTTGATAAGTCTGGCTAGGGGTTTATGTATTTTGTTTATTTTCTTGAAGAACCAGCTCCTGGTTTCACTGATTCTTTTGATTGTTTTATTCTTCTCAATTTTATTTGTTTCTGCTCTAATCTTTATTATGTCTCTCTTTCTGCTCACTTTGGGCCTCATTTCTTCTTTTTCTAGTTTTGTTAATTGTGAGTTTGGGCTGTTCATTTGGGATTGTTCTACTTCTCTGAGGTAGGCCTGTATTGCCGAATATTTCTCCCTTAGGATGACCTTGGCTGCGTCCCACAGATTTTGTGGTGTTGAATTATTGTTGTCATTTGTCTCCATATATTGTTTGATCTCTGTTTTTATTTGGTCATTGATCCACTTATTATTTATGAGCATGTTATTAAGCCTCCATGTGTTTGTGGGCTTTTTCATTTTCTTCGTGTAATTTATTTCTAGTTTCATACCTTTGTGATCTGAGAAGCTGCTTGCTACAATTTCAATCTTTTTTTAATTTACTGAGGCTCTTTTTGTGGCCTGGTGTAAGATCTATTCTTGAAAATGTTCCATGTGCACTTGAGAATAATGTTTATCCTGTTGCTTTTGGATGGAGTGTTCTGTAGATGACCGTTAAGTGCATCTGTTCTAATACATTATTCAGTACCTTAGTCTCCTCACTTATTTTCTGTCTGCTTGATCTGTCCTTTGGAGTGAATGGTCTGTTGCTGTCTCCTAAAGTGAATAGTTTTCATTGTACTTCCCCCTTTAATTCTTTTAGTATTTGTTTGACATACGTTAGTGATCCTGTGTTGGGTGCGTAGATATTTATAATAGATATATCCTCTTTGTGGAGTGACCCCTGTGTGATTATGTAATGTCCTTCATTGTCTGTTGTTACTTTCTTTGTTTTGAAGTCTATTTTGTCTGATACAAGTACCACTGCTGTTTTATTCTCCCTATTAATTGCATGAAATATCTTTTTCCAACCCTTTACTTTCAGTCTGTCTATGTCTTTGTGTTTGAAGTGAGTCTCTTGTAGGCAGCATATAGAAGGGTCTTATTTTTTTATCCATTCAATGACTCTATGTCTTTTGATTGTTGCATTCAGACCATTTACATTTAGGGTGATTATTGATAGGTATGTACTTTTTGCCACTGCAGACTTTAGATACCTGTTTACCAAAGTTTCAAGGGTAATTCTCTTACTATCTAACAGTCTAACTTAACTCACTTAATATGCTATTACAAACACAACCTAAAGGTTCTTTTTTTTCCTCCTTTTACTTCCTCTTCCATTCTTTATATATTAGGTATCATATTCTGTACTCTTTGTCTATCCCTTGATTGACTTTGGTGTAGTTGATTTAATTTTCCATCTGCTTAGTAATTAATTGTTCTACTTGGCTGTGGTTTTATTTCCCCTGGTGACAGCTATTTAGCCTGAGGAATACTTCCATCTGAAGCACTCCCTCCAAAATGCACTGTAGAGGTGGTTTGTGAGAGGTAAATTCTCTCAACTTCTGCTTATCTGTAAATTGTTTAATCCCTCCTTCAAATTTCAATGATAATCTTTCCAGTTAGAGTATTCTTGGTTTAAGGCTCTTCTGTTTCATTGCATTAAATATATCATGCCACTCCCTTCTGGCCTGTTAGGTTTCTGTTGAGAAGTCTGATGATACCATGATGGGTTTTTCTTCATATGTGATCTTTTTTCTCTCTATCTGCTTTTAAAAGTCTGTCCTTATCATTGATCTTTGCCATTTTAATTATTACATGGCTTGGTGTTTTCTTCCTTGTGTCCCTTGTGTTGGGAGATCTGTGGACCTCTGTGGCATGAGAGATTATCTCCTTCCCCAGACTGGGGATGTTTTCAGCAATTACCTACTCAGTAACACTTCCTATCCCTTTTTCTCTGTCTTCTTCTTCTGGTAGCCCTCTAATGAGAATATTGTTCTGTTTGGATTGGTCACACAGTTCTCTCAAGCTTCTTTCATTCCTAGAGATCTGTTTTTCTCTCTGTGCCTCAGCTTCTTTGTATTCCTCTTCTCTAATTTCTATTCCATTTACTGTCTCTTCTGCTACATCTAATCTGCTTTTAAATCCCTCCATTGTATGTTTCATTTCAGATATGGAATTTCTTAATGATTGAATTTGCATCCTAAATTCATCCGTGACTTCTTAAATATTTTCCTGTACCTCCATGGGCATGTTTATGATTTTTAGTTTGAACTCTTTCAGGAAGATTGATGAGTTCAGTTCCATTTGGCCCCTTCTCTGGTGTTTGTGAGATTTTTGTTTGAACCAGGTTCCTTTGACATTTCATATTTGCATGTGGCACCCTCTACTGCCCAGAAGCTCTCATCTCTTGAGGTATTCAGCACCTAGAGTGATGTCAGGGATTGCCAGGGAGTGGCGCTGGTTCCTGGAGGGAGGAAAGAGCTGTTTCCTGCTTCCTGGGTGCAGTGTTTATCTCCACTGTCAGAACCAGTGGGCTGAGCACACAGGTATAAGCCTCTGTACTTTGCATCTGTAGGTGGGGCCTCCCTCTGGCTGGCCTGATTCCAGGGCAGGGTCTACCATTTGCGAGCTGGTGCTGGCAGGCCAGGAGGAAGGCACAGCAGGCTGCATATCACAGTGGGGACCTCAGATCTGAGTAACTAACAAGGGGTATGGAGTGCCTGAAGCTCCTAAAAGTTGCCAATCTGATGGGCAGAGCTCGCCCAGACACCCTTGTCCACCTATCCCTTCTCCTGCTCAGCAAGCTTTGTGCAAACTCCACCCTTTCAGCAGCCCTCTTGCTGCTAGGAAGCCTCTCAGACCACCTGCCTTTCCTTTGTCACAGAACAGCCAGATGTGGATCCCTGTCCTCCACAAATGGCTGGAATCTCAGCCTCTCCAAGTGTTCTGCCTGTCTTAGCTTTCCAACTCCACTAATCTCCAGAGCATCATGAAATATAGGTTTGTGCTCCCAAAGCAGATCTCCAGGCTCGGTGTTTTGCAGTCCTAGGGTTCCACCCCCTCCCTGCTCCATTTCTCTTCCTCCCACCAGTGAGCTGGGGTTGGGGAAGGGCTTGGGTCCCGCTGGATCAAGGCTTTGGTTCATTACCCTGTTTTGTGATGTCTGCTCTGTTCTCCAGGTGTATGCAGTCTGGTGCAGCCTTCTTTCCTGTTGCTCTTTTAGGTTTAGTTGTATTAACCATATTTTCATACTGTATGTGGTTTTGTGAGGAGTTCTCTGTCTCACCTCTCACACCACCATCTTGAATCCTATTTCCTAGACCAAATATATTTTAACAACAACAACCAAAATTTCCTACTTACCTACACAATTCCCTAAATATTTTAGTTATATTTAGTTATATATTCTGCCACTTTATAAGAAGGAAAAAGGAAAAATTAGTTTCCAGTTTTGACTAGAACCATGTAGAGGTTGTTACATCTTATCCTACATATTACTACTTTCATTTAAAAAATTTACTGTTGAAATTCCTGGAATGATGATTTATCCAGAAGTATTTTGAAACTACTTCTTCATTAATTATTGATTACTGATTTATAATCAATATTCCTGTAGTGACAGAATTTTTGGAAATGCTGAGTTTGAGGAGAGCAGCTGTGTTTTTTGGCAAAGAGACTATGAATGTATTTCAGTTATATCTGAATGGTCACAAATATTATAGTAAGGGAATTCAAGAACTGTTAGAACACATACTCTGTTTTTTTCTTCATCTAATTATGGGTTATAGGTATTCCTGCTGATATTTTCTTAGGATTTTTTTCTTGAAAGTATACCAATAACAGAAAGTGGTGTAAATAAACATCCTATATAAACTGAAAAATAATTAAAGTGGTGGGAAATAGGGAAAGTCAAACCTTGCAACCAATAAAAATAATAGTACCAAATATAAACCTCAGGTGAGACTTAGTATATAATCTTGCTTCCTGGACCACAGAACCTGGGGGTTTCTATTTTGTAGTTAAGCTATACTGGAGGAGATTTAACTAATCTACTGGACTCTGAAAACTGAAACATTTTTTTCTTTCCAGTAACATATGGTATACTGATCTGCACCAACATGACTTCAAATTCTATTCTAGTTTTCACAATTTTTGCATTCTTGTCCAAAAATATGCAATTGTAAGCTTAATAGGCAAGTATGGTTTGACGATGGAGTGAAGAAGTGAGAGGAATTATGTGACTGAGAAAAGTTTCATCCTAAGGTGAGGCCTCTAAATACTGAAAGATGAAGATTTGTCTTTCCAAAAGAAGGAGAAGGTAATAAGCATGTTTATTAACAATGGAGGAGGAATGAGTAAAGAGAAGTGTGTGGGGAAGGGTGTGTGGTTGTGACTTGACGGGTGAAACAGGATCAGGAAACAGTTTTTAAACATTAAGACTGGAAGAGGATTTATCACTGGGAAATAGTGGTACAAAAGGTTAAAAATTATCTTGGAGGTGGGGAGGAGTTCTGATTATAAAAGACCTTGTTAGGTTGGAAGACGGCAGGGGCTACTGAAGGTTTTATAGCAGTGGTCTGACATGATGTATAAATCTGTTCTTCAGCAGTAAACTGCATGAACTAGAAGAAGCCCAAGAGCCTAGGAAAGCAACCAAAATGATACCAGGGAGAAGTGAGAAGAGTTCCAGCCAAACTGTGTAGCCATTATGTCAGAAGATCAGAATTCCTGTCATTGCTAACGAACTGTATAGGCAACGCTGAAGTCCAAGCAGGACTCTTAACCTCTTTGGGTACCAGTTTCATTATAAAATGAAAGGGTTTTTCTGCTCCACAATTTGGAACCCTTTCTTTTCTCTAAAATTCTATGTAAGGATGGAGAATCATTTTCAGAACTGGAGGGATCAAAACTTTCTAATCTAATTCCAGAATAAAACCATTAATGGTCTCTAAGAAATATGGCTGACTTCAGAAGGTTAAGGGGCACTGTTGGTTTCTGGTTAATCTGCCTCTCTTGCTGGATGTTTTCTGGGATACTTCTACTCTATGGCTCTTCCTCTTCGTGTGGCTGCACTGTCATGCCACAGTCTTGCTGTGTTGGGATCCCAGTCTTGCTTTAATTTAGCCAATTAGGTTCATGACTTATCTAAATAAGCTGTTCTGACTCATTTTGAAGTCTGGGTTTTACAAATAAGTTGTCACTGCTGCTCCTTATCTACTTCAACTCCTCATTAACTCAGAAGCCCTGAAGCTAGAGGCTTGATTCTTTTTTGATTAATCCTATCAGAAAAAGCACTGCCAACTTTCCTCAGCTATGATATCAACTGATATCTGATGCACTAAGATATATTTCATTTTAGACCAACTGATCTCTGATGCACTAAGATATATTTCATTTTAAGCCACATTGCTCTCATGAGAGCAATGTGGCTTAAAATGAAATAAAGAAAATTAATCACTGAATCTCTAAACTATTATTTCTGCTGAAACTTTTCTTTAGTCTTTCAAAAACTTCTGTCTCACAAACCTAGATAGGCAAATAAATAATTAGATACACCAGTGCATGTTTTAATCCAGAAAGACATTATTATTTTAGTTTGAATGTCAGCCATACCAGAGATCTTAAAATAATCCCTAACATTCTAAATTATATGCAAATTGTCATAAACTCTGAATCTTGAAATAAAGAAAAGATATTTTAAAGTATTTTGTACTGCAAAGTGATGTATGTTATTGTTGTAATTATGATGCAATGTTTCATGTTTGAAAATGTGACATGTACAAAAACATACAGATGTGCTTTGGCATAACACACATGGGTAGAAGGGGCAATCTGGGCTCATGAACAGTGGAAAACTAGGAAAACCTGTTACAGCAAATACCAAAAGAGTTTAATGTTATTAACTTTAAAGAGCTAGAAAAAGAGGCAAATGAGTCCTGGGTCCCACTTTCCATCTAATTCCTGTCTCTTCCATCTTTTCTAGTATGATAGTTTGTCATTCTTTTATGACCTTGAGATATCTGAACAATACTTACTTCGTAAGATTTCTCTCAACTTAGTAGATCTGTCTGATGCTTTTCATTATTGGATTGAAGTTTGGCAAAAACATCATGAAGCAGCGTCACCCCCTGAGTGCACCACATCAGGAGGAACATCATGTCAGTGTGGCTCATTGCTGGTGACGTCAGCTTTGATCACTTGGTTCAGGTTGTGTTCTCTAGGTTTTCTACGGTAAAGTTCCTACTTTTCTCTTTGTAATTAATAAGAATCTTGTGGAGAGACAGTAGGAGACTATGAAAATATCTCATGTAAATACTTTTCCAACTAATTTTAGCATCTATTAAAATTCTCCCCTGCAACTGTTATTACTTGAGTAGTTTGCCTAATGGTGATTTTCTAGTCCCATCATTTCTTCTACATTTATTAGAATTCTACCGAAAGGAATAGCTGTCCTGTTTTCCTTTTTTTTTTTAGTTTAATTATTTGTATTAGTTTGGATGAGCATATATTAATTTTATTCAATGGTTTTTAACCCATTTTACTTCATTTCATATTTTGTTTTTTAAATTTTCCCAGGTTTGGTCACTGGGAACTTCTTTAAGATAGCTGCTCTATCCTTTTAATGTGACCCCATCCATTTTAGGAGGGAATTTTCATACTTCTGGCACTGAAAGATATTTCAGCTTATCTTGTATTTCCCCTTCCCCTTCACCCATTCCCCAAGGAATCCTGGCTCCTTTTATTAGGGAATGATATATAGAAATCAAGACTTGAGGTGAACTCATTGTTACTGGTCACCCCTGTCTCTAGGCTCTGCAGGTTCTGTCAGTGCACAGATCTAGGAAAAAGATATGTGCACATTCAAGCATGCATACACACCCCACTATATTTATTTATATAGCTATCCATCTGTAAGCATATTAACACTTGTGAGTTCCTACTGAAACATCTAATTCCAGTCCAGCACCATAGTTCTTCTGGCCTCCCATCCCCCCACCCTTTCCCTTTTGTTACTCCTTTTTCTGACAGTTAGAAACTTGCCTCTATTTATCCACAATGCTTATTTACTCATCAGTCCTAGTATTGACATAACGTAGTTTCAGAATTGCTGAGCTATAATCATGGTGGCTTTTTTGAAATTTAATTATGTATTTATATGAGTATACATCAGTAGAAATGGACTAAAGTGTTCATTTTAGTGCTATCCTTTTCAAGTTTTTGTTGATATCAAGTTTTCATATGCCATTGGCATTTCAAAAATATTAATTGAAAATAGTTTTAGATGCCAAAAAGTGCATTTATATTATGTTAACTTATTTCTCATTCTTCAACTTATTTATTTGTGGATTTATTTTCTATTTATTTTCTACATATTATTTGAGGTTTTCCTGAAATTATATTTTTTTCTTTTAATAAGTGTGCACTGGGGGTTCTTTTCCATCCTTACTTCCATGAGATTTTTTGATAATTAAATGAGTTAATATATGCAAAATGCTGAGAGTAATGTCAAGTAGTAGACACTTGATAAATAATAATTATTGGTCATTTTCCTTTTTTGAATGTGTATTTTAATAAGTGTGTATTGGGGGTTCTTTTCCATCCTTAATTCCATGAGATTTTGTTATAAGTAAATGAGTGAATATATGCAAAATGCTTAGAATAATGTCAAATAGTAGGCATTTGATAAATAATAATTATTGGTCATTTTTCTATTTTTGAATTAATTTTTTCACTATCATTATAATCTTTAGTTTTATTTTGTCATTTCCTCACATATTTTGTTGACTGCTTCATTAATTTAGCTTCTATTTATTACATTAATAATTAATATTCATATAATTCAGACATTTCGTGGTGTTTAGACATAAACTTTGATTCAGAGATCCTATAAGTGAAGACTTGCTATATATTCATTTGGGGAATCAGTGTATAAATAATTATCTCTAGAAAAGCCTCTTTGAATATAACAGGCAAGTTCAGTACAGCTGGGTGCCTCTTTTATCTTAGACATAGTTGCTGCAGTAATGAGCATTTTGGAAACATTATAACATGCCTCAGTGACATGTAGAGCCGGACCCGAGAGCATTTGAGGGAAACTCAAAGCTAATGGTCTCCTCTGTACCAACCAGCACAACTTTACAGCTCACAGAGTCAGTGACCTGGGTCTCCCACGGCTATGATGTTGCTTGAAAATTCACATCCACGTGGCTTGACAAAGGGCAGACAGAGGTAACTCTTCAGTGGCTCATTTAGTGGTTCTTTCTCTTCCTCTGCTAACTTCAATGTCAATTTCCCATCCAATTCCCCAATAACAAGACAGGTATCTTTAGCAGTTATTTTATATAAACACTAATTCCATTCTTGATTTATTACTCATAGTTGTATCTCTCAGATTATATACCTTTTATTCAGTTAAGCCTTTTGATCTGTGATCACTGAATCTAATAACATACATCTGTGAAGGAAGGAGTAAGTTATAAGCAAATTAAACTGAGACTTGTCAGTCTGCCCATTAGGAAAACTTTTGAATGTAAAAGCCTATTTATTATAATATATTCTTAAAAGCAAAAGAGGTGATAACAATTAAAAATCATTTCTATTCAAATACATAATTTGGTGTTAAAAATTCTTTGGTATTTACTCTGGAGAAGGTTCAACCCAAGTGGTACCTTACAAATAAGCTGAAAGAGCAGTTTTTAGCAACAAGAATTATTTACTCATGGTGATTTTATAAGTATCTTTTCAAATTTATCATATACCTGGGGATTTCAGTTAGCCTGAAGCTTTTTTTTTGTCAGTTAAAACTGTGTATTTTGGCATGAAATACATTAGTCAAAATCCAGCTGATGTATGTAGCCTCCATTAATATACCTTTAGAAAAGTGATGTTCCATGGCATAAGAGTATCTAGACAATTATTGAAATAGATCATGTTAGGTACTTATAAATAGAAAAACTTCATCTTTTGAACTTGAAAACTGCAATTCATAATTGAGAATTCAAAAGATAGAAAAAGTCGATAACCTTGTTGTTTTGAAGTAATAGCTTACAAGCAAAGTGCCCTGTGGCCAGTGTAATTTCCCTCTTTGCTAATCTCTTGCTTTTGCTGTTTCCACCACATCTTGTAAAATCTAAGCTACTAACCTAACTGGGAATCCAAACTGTTGAGGCCTTCTCTTTCAAAAGGATGCACTAGGCTGTTGTGAGACTGGCACTCAACCCGTGCACCTCAGTATGGAAAGCAGCAGTGCTTGGCTAGTTACTGACTCTGCATGCCTGCCTTGTTTCTTTAGGGGGTCTATCCTGATGCAGACCTCACTCTGGGACCCAGGGTTCAGAGAAGTCTCACCATCTTAGACAATGCCTGTCATGGTAGAAAAGGAAGAGGTCAGGGAGAATTGTGCACCGGTTCTTAAGTACTTTTTCCTACAAGTGACATACATCATTTCCACTATTTTAATGACAAGAGCAATCATATGGCTGCACCTAACATCAAGAAAGCAAGGAATTGTGGTTTTGCTTATTACCAGAAAGAAGAGGGGAATTGGAAGCCATGTACAGTGGTGATGTCTTTTGCAGCTGCCTACAAGAATGCCTGCCACTCGTCACTGATGGTCATCCTAGTCTGACTGAAAAGTCACTATTACACATCTCTGAAGTAGGTCATAGCTTTATTTCTGTGTTTGGTTTTATCTTATAGGTTCTCACCCCCCTACCAAGCAGTCATTGCTGAAGAATTAACAGCAGAAACACTTGATGACTGTTTTTTAATTCTACTGCTCTCTTCAATGAGAACAGTATTTTTCCACTCTCTTAAATATCAAAACAGAGATTCTTGTCTGTGGTGGCTTTTTGTTGAAATGATATATTTCAGCACCCATCAAAAATGTCTATATTTCCTTACTAACTGTTCAGGAAAAACCTTCAACCTCATTCTTTATACCTTAAATACTAAAATGAGGAGGGCAAGAAAGAAGAAGTAGATTGGCTGGCCTGTTAGAATCTCCCTTTATAGAGGAAATATAAGTAAGAGGATTTCAATACACATTGAGAATCATTAGAGAAAATACATTAGTATGAATTAACCAATAAAAGACATTGAATCCAGATAAAGTACCAAGTTATTAGTAACTTATTAAAAGTAATGAATACATTTCTTATGTTTCTTATGCTTTAAAGTACTGTACAATGAGTCCATGTTAATAATTGTTTCCAGAAGGTCTCTAAATGCCATTGCTAGCTTGTGCGGGGCATTTGAAGAGACAAGATTAACCCATTGAATCTGACCGTCCTTGTGTTTCCTGAAGATCTTCGTGAGGAGAAAGACAGAGCTGCACCTGCTGTTTGCTTTTTATATGTCTCATTAACATTATTTTTTAAATGCTAATGAGCTATAATCCATGGGCTAATTTACTGGTTATGAGTTCACCAAAGAAACATGCAGAAAAATAGTCACTATAATCCCTTCAAATCATGTTTGATGCTTTTAGGGAATTGTTTTGAAATTTTTACCCTTTCCAGTGGTGCTAAGTTTTTAGATAGTCAGGAAATATTTATTGAGCTGCGTTAGCCTAATTTGATAGTTTGCTTCTTGCTTTCCTTTATTTCCTGTTGCAGACTGTTGCATTGGTATGTGGAAGTAGAAATCCTCTGGATTACTATAAACTTTTAAACATTTTCTTCCCTGGGACCCACCTATTAGTAAGGATCAATTATATTCAGCTAACAATTAGAATGAACACTATCCAATGCCTGGCATTTTGCTGGTGAGAAGACTTAAAAGTGGTATCAAGGAACTCAGACTGTTCTGACATAAAAGCAGCCCTAAGAGTTAGGTAAGCACATTTATTTGGTAAGTGATGCTCGTTTTACCCTGAGTTTGCAGGCATCTATTGAAGGTCTCCTCTGCTTCTGAGCCTTTGTGGTAGGCTTGAAAAATGGCTGCTCAAAGATGCTCCTGTCCTAATCCCCAGAACCTGCAAATACATTATCTTATACAGTAAAAAGCTGCTTTGCAGATGTTATTAAATTAATGATGCTGTGATGGCTGGTTTCTCCTGGATGATCCGGGTGGGAGTGATGTAACTACAGTGGCCTTTATAAGAGGAACTCTGGAGGAATCAGTAGAGAACCCTGTGCTAATGGTGGAAGTGGAGGTTGTAGTGATGCATTCTGAGTAGAAAATTGTCTACTATTATTACACTTAGCATACATTTTAAGTTTTATAATTAACTATTCTATTCAGTTAAACTCTGTATTTAAAAGATAGTGTTTTCATCCTGTTCTCTTCATGTAAGTACTTAAGGTATGAAGAGTAGGGTTGACGGTTTTACCTGAGCAGTTAGTATGGAAATGTAGAAATCTTCAGTGTGCACTGGGACGTGTCATTGCACAAAATGCCAGGCGAATACGAAGAATGCAGGTGCCCACTAGAAGCTAAAAATGGCGCAGCAAGGGAATCTCTCCTCCAGGTCTCCAGAAGGAGCCTTCCTGCTGACACCTGACTTCAGCCAGCAGAAACTGGTATCAGATTTCTAATACCCAGAACTATAAGAAATCGACTGGTGTTGTGTTAAGTCACTAAATTTGGACTGATTTGTTGCAGCACCAGTTGGAAATTAATAGTCTCTTAATAGTAGATCGAAATAAGAATCTATCATCCTGTAAGTTCCAGTTTCCTATCCCTCCAAATGAAGGCACAGGGGCATTTGATATTAAAATGCAGAAGAACCACACATGAAAAAGAATATATTACAAGAATAATGAGTTTATGATCTTAAATTAATGAGTTTAATACCAGACTATCTTAAATTCAAGGTTTTAAAATGTTTTCTGCTATGTAGCCATTTTTAAATGTTGACTTGTATTTTTTAGCCTTCCTTACTCCTGACTTTTCTTATATTCTATTTTATTCTTTTTAGTTGCATCTAAAATTTTGGTATTTTAACATAAAAATCTACTTGGTCTCAATTTTCTATAGTCTTTGTACTTAACACACATTTAAGTTTTAGAATTAACTCTTCTATTCCACTAAATTTTGTATTTATAAAATAGTTCTTTCATATTCTGTTGAGAATTTTTTTAGCATTTTGGAGAGCTTATTAACATTGTCATTTTTAAGATAAGAAAACTAGTGACATTTATTTATTTCTAGGTCATTTGATAGTACGTCTCCATTTCATTGTCGATCAGAGAGACCATCTAGGAATCACTACACACACAGGAGGACAGCACACACAGTGACTCTCTGATTGAGCTTAGGAATCTCATTGTTAATTTCATTTTTAAACATTCTTTCTCTTTAATTTTTATATCAGCATAAATGACCTCTATTTTTCTCTTAGGTACATTACTTGCTAGAGCAGATGTTTTCTGAAAAACAAATCTTAAATGATAAAAATCTGATCTATAATTTTCAGAGCACAAACACTGAACTCCCATTTCTAATTTAATCACTCAGCAAGTATTTACTGAGTACCTACCTAAGCATCCTGCTTCTATTTCATTGACTTCCTAATATTTCAAGTTCCTGGAAAATACGAGTACCTTTAGGCATGACTAAGCATGAGAAGGTAGCCCCAGATGTTCCTTTGCAAGCTAACTAAACATGGGTGTGAAATAATGATGAATGAATGCCTTGTTAATTTTAAAAGGAATAAATGAAATTCACATGGCATTTCTAGTTCATTTTTTAAATTAATTATTATCTGAATAAAACTAAAAGGAGCCTCATGGCTGCATATGTCAAATGATTCCATAATTAATATTCTAAAAGGGACTTTCTTTGTCATAGTCCAGTTGATGGATTTTTCCTGCTGGTGGGGTGACAGACCCCATCTGCCTTTGATAAGTACACTCAAGTAATTTTTCTCTGGAGTTTCAGACAGCATATAAAATTCCAGGCACTTTTATTAACTAATGTCAGTAAATGGAACTCTTTGATATGTTTACTTTTGGAAATATGGAAATTCTGTGCTATATATTATTAATAGGTAGAAATGAATGCCAGGGAAATTCATAAAAGAAGGAAAAAGGGCAGTATAATTCAGAATTAATTTTAATAAACAAAACTCTGGCTTGAGAACTTTTGAAATACATTCCATGAGTAGAACTAGCAAAAACTGTGAATTCAGTGTTTTTTTTAAATGTTACCACACAACAATCTTAGATGTAGCATAAGCCATCAGTGTTCTGTAGTTAATAGTAATGAACTAACATGAATACCATCCTACAAACTATCTTTTAAACACATCAGAAAATTTGCTTTTTTGAAAATAATGCCTTGGCCTTCTAGATAAGATTCAGAATTGGGGGAAGAAGGGCCTGTAAGCAAATTCAGTATTGATTAAATTAATATTAATCATCTATATTTCTCAAGTTATTCAAAAGGTTTCTTTTCATCATAGATTCCCTTTCTGTGAAGATAGGGTAAGAAACCATTTAACCCAATGGTGTTTCTGTCACCATTCAGAATCCTTGCCCTTAGATCTTCCCTTTCTCTGAAACTAGGTTGATGTCAGGGCTAGCATCTCGTGGACAGAGAGGATGGAGTAGAGAGTTGAAGTTCAAGCTAGTTAGATTTTCACAATGATTTCATTACTAACTTCCTAGATGAACTTGAACCAGCCATTTGTAATTTAGGTATACTTAATATCTGGAGTAGCCACTGATTTAATTTTCATGGAAATACAAATAACATTAGAGATTATCTAGATTAGTACTCTGATTTTAGTACTGATTTAGTACTTAGTTTTTAGAATAGCCTCAAAAACACTGGGTAAAGGAGGGAAAGTTGAGATCTGGGGAATTTAGGTAGCCCAACTAAGGCTCCATAGCTATTTGGTAGGAGATGGACACCAGAGTCTCAGCTGTCTGAAGCCCATCTCAGGCTTTTTCCATCACTGCAGTGTGCTTCTCACAGTGAAAAGCATTGTTGTACAAATACATAAAGATGCTGCAGGTTAACTTCCACTTTGAAATGTGCCTGGACATTTCCTATAAACCACTACTTAATTGTTTCCTATAAACCACTGTTTTAAAGGATAAGATTTAGTATGAATTTGTGTCTTTGTTAGTTGCACAATAGCAATGAACTTGGGAAGGCATAGTGGTTACCTGCTGGGTTTCTCTCCCTCTTCCCACCCCATGACAGCTTTACCAGAAATTACAGCCAGAATGGTACCCATATTGGATGCTTCCACCTTTGCAAAAAAGAAACCACTTTTCTTCCACAAAAAAAAAAAAAAAAGAGTTTTCTCCTATTTGGTTCAAATTACAAAAAAGCTTGTTTTGTTTCTCTATTTAAAATGTAAATGCCACAAAGAAAAATAAGTTGTTTACTCAGTTGTTGGTTTATATACTTACTTATATCCAATCTCATTCCATAAACATTTGAAGCTCATAAAATAGCTCTAAGTTTTATTGGTATGTTATATGTGATGATTTTTTAAATGCTAGTTAACAAGATCTTTTCCTGAATGTTTGGCCAGGAGTGAACATAGGTAGCAAGGACAATGGGAACTTTGAAGGGGATGAGAGGACAGAAATTGTAATGGCAGGATGGGATGCTGCAAGCAAATAGCAGCAAATCTGTCTGTTCATACACATGCCAGAAATGCCCCTACATTCATTGTTCATTGCTTTAGCTATTCTCATTTGAATCAAATCTGCAGTAGGCTTAGAAAGAATTCTTTGAACTAAGGCAGAAGATCTGTAAGGCACATACCCAGAACATATTTACCTAGTTTCTACTTTGCTCTAGGCATTACTTATACTGAGTTCTGAGAGTAGGGAGAGAAAATCCACAAATAATAAGCAGACCTTGCTGTTTAATTTCCTCAAGATCTTAGAGGCTAATATGAAAGAGAAGTCATAATGAAAAATAAATTTCAATAAAAGGGTTAAAAATTATTTTTGGCATGAGAGAGAAGCTCCTCTGGATCTTACCAAATGATGGAGGGAAGAATTGGGGTAGGCATGAACAGGAAAGCATTCATGGATGTGGTAGAAGTTGAATTGCATTTCAAAGGATGGTGAAGATTTGAGTATACACAATAGGAAGTATGAGAAGGGCATTTCAGTCAAAAGAAGTGAATGTTCTAGACAGGGTAGTGAAAACACTAGGTATACTATGTAAGCAGTGTTCGGTTTTACTCGAGCAATGCTTCTCCAGCACCCTGGTCTCAGGTCACCTTTCCGCTTTCTCTTCCCAGCTTTATTGAGATCTCTTGACATATAACATTGAGCAAGTTTAAGGTGTGTAATGTGAGGATTTGATACACATACATCTTGGGAAATGATTACCGCAAGAAGGTTAGTCAACACATCCATCTCCTCACCATTATCTTTTTTTTTTTTTGTGGTGAAAGCATTTAGGACCTTCTCTCTTAGCAACTCCAGATAGTCAATACAATATTGTTAACTGTAGTCACCATGCTGTACATTAGATCTCCAGAACTTACTCATCTTATGACTTTGTGACCTTTGGCTACCTTCACCCATCCCCCAACTCCCAACGCCTGTCCCAGGCAACCATCAATCTACTCTGTTTCTATGAGTTTGTGTTTTTTTGGATTCCACACATAAGTAAGATCATACAGTATTTGTCTTTCTCTGACTTATTTCACTTCGTATAATGCCCTCAGGGTTTATCCATGTAATCACAAATGGTGGGCTTTCCTTCTTTTAATAGCTAAATAATATTCCATTGCATGTATAGATACCAGATTTTTCAGCACTCTTAACAATTATTTAAGGCCTTACACATCTGGTTTATAAGGATTATATTTACCAATTATGCTGTTAAAAATTAAAACAGGTAACCATTTTAAAAATATTTATAATTTATTTAAATAGCATTAACAATCCATTACATCTTAACATAATTAATATATTCATAACAAAAGCTATATTTTCCAAAGCAAAATTTTTTTCAACTCTACTTAATACCTGGATTAATAGAAGCAGGATTAATTGATTTTCATCTTTACTTCTGCATTCAGTCTGTTGAGGTATCATACATCATGCACTTGTGGAAAACTCCATTGCACACTTAGAATTAAAAAGCCAGATAACATCTTAGCATGAAAACAGTTTTGACTACACAGGGGTCTCCAGACCACACTTTGAGGCTGCCTGGATTAGAGATTAAAATATGGGAAAGGGAATAGTTGGAGAATGACTGAAAAGTTCAGGAAGACTATAATACTAACCAGAAGAACATAGAAATTCCACACATTCGTAGAAATAGGGCCAATTTCCCAACTTTAAAACCACATCAGATATCCATACCCTAAATTTTCAGGCCATGTGGGAAATACCTGGGAGGCAGAAATCTTATTTATCCTTATATCAGAACTTGTTTCATCTTTTATAAAATGCCTTTAAGGTTATGCCAGAGAGATTGAGAAATTAGAATGATGAAGCCAGAACAGCTCATTGCCAACTCAAGGTTACTTTCCCAATGCAGTTTTGGCCATCTAATTTGCAATGTTTAAAAGGGAACACAGCGGAATTACTTAAAAACAAAAATGTGTCCAAACCTGGTCTGAAATTTGAGACTTGACCCCCTGTCCAAAAAGCCAGATGCCTAATTTTCTTTTAGGATTAATTTCGCTGGGCAAATCTAATATCAATAAAAGTACCCTTTACTCTCTAGCTTTGGAAGTTGCCTCTAGCCCAGAGAGCACAGTTACTGGACAGGACCCTGAGTTAAAAATATTTGAAATTTGAACTTCAAATGTAATGAATGCTTTGTTCCAAAAAATAATGTGAGAGGAATTTCAGCAAGTATGCCAGTAGGGGGAACTGTTATTCAACAAATAATAACCTAACTGGGCTTTTCCTGGGCAATAGGCAGAGACCATAGATAGTCAAGTAGACTCTCCATGGTGTAACTTTGTGATGAGCTGACTGATAAAGCGTCTTCCATTGTTTTTTCTTGATGATTATCTTGGTCAAACTTAGGAAGTCACAATCCCTTGTGGTCAAAGGGAGAAGTTGGTTTCCAATGTACTTACAGATTATGACTCTGGTTGGAGGCAACAATATTAGAATATTAAGGCCTGATAAAGATGATAAATCCCCTATAAGAATTGGCAGTTTGACTGACTGTGATTACCTTTGCTGGTTTCTGATTACCAGAAATCAGAACTCTGTGCATTACTTAAAGCATTTTAAGGCAGAGTTTCTGAAATAATGTACATGGACCACCTATATCAGAAACTCTAGAAAAACTTATTAAAAATGTAGATTCTAAGGTCCCACCCAACCTACTGGATTAGGATCTATGGGTTGACTCAAGAATCTACATTTTTTAAAAATGTTTTTCCAAATGGTTTTTATGCCTGATAAAGTGGATACTTTTTTTTTCCCCCTCATATCTTTAGAAACATTGAATAGAAAGGTAATAGCACCTAAGCGTAAAAGCTGACTGGATAAGCTTAGTGTGAAAAGTGGTGAACTGAACCTGGGCCAGCAGTTTACCTCCTTAAGCCTCTTCCTAATGATCCTCCACTTTCCTAGAGAGCTGGGGAGGAGAGACAGAAGAAACACGCAGATACGGCGCTCCAAGATTCAAGAACCCAAGACTGCACATTGTAAGCAACTTCATAAACTCAGGGGCCTCAGGAATGTCAGAAACAGTCATTTATGCCACGTACTATACCTGGTAGGGATCAGGCAGTTAGGAATGAAGGAATCCTCTTGCTTTTCTGGCACATGTCACAGTAATAAGTTGAGTGACAAAATATGCACTCTAAAGTTTTCAAATCTTGCGTAAAACAATGGTTAAGCAACATGACATTCTGCTTTTGTTTCTTGATTTTTATACTTTAAAGTTTAGTAATACTTTGTGGCAGATTGGGCTGAATATAATGAGATAAGTAAATAGAGGCTAATATTTTGCCTTCAAAATATTTAAGGCAAGAAGATTTGCTTAGATGAGGAGGAAAGCAAAGATGAGGAATTTAAAATAGGCCATACGTATGTTGCTACATAGTATGAACAAGAGCAGAAGGGCAGGGCAGTAGTAGTGAGACAGGGTAGTTTATTGAACTAAACCAGACACAGTGGGTAGACAAATACTACATGATTTCACTTAAATGTGGACTCTACAAAGAAAAACAAATGAACAAACTGAAAAAAACAGAAATGGAGTCATAGATACAGAAAACAAACTGAGGGGGTCAGGGGATAGAAGAAATACATGAAGTAGATTAACAGGTACAATATTCCAGTTATAAAATAAATAAGACACAGTGATGTAAAGTTCAGCTTAGGGAATATAGTCAATATAATTGCAAAACTTTGTATGGTGACAGATGGTAATTAGACTGCTTGAGATCATTTTGTAATGTTTATAAATATTGAATCACTATGTTGTATACCTCAAACAGTTATAATATTGTATATTAATTATTCTTCAATGAAAAGGAAGTTTAAGGAACACAAATCTCCACCTTCAAAGCTAAATAAATAAAATGAAGGTTTAAATTTATTTGATCCATACAAGCATCCTTCATTATTACCTCTATGCACCTAATTTCTTTCTAGGCATTAATGAGGTGGGAAGTGAGTGGCATTGATGATGGCAGTAACCAATCTTAGAAAACATAAAGAAAAGGAAGAAAAGGTTATCATGTTTAAGGAAAATATCTATAAAAGCATATTTACTTCTACAGTGGGCCAAGAAAGAAACTTTGGTTGAAATTGATCCCATTCCTAAACCAAGAAGAAATAAAGAAAGGAAAGGGAGAAGGTGCCGTAGGGTGGAGAGAGGCAGTTTGTTGAACCAAACCAGACACAGGAGGCAACAATATAGAGATGCCTACTTTTAAATGGGTCAGAAGTTAAAAAAAGTGGTGGCTTAGGGCAAAAATAAATTTATGAGCCATATTTTTTTTGAAGAGTCTTCTTTAGGTTTCCCTTTGGGGACATCTCTATCCTCAGTTATCCTGCCACCATGTTTCATCTCTAAATTAAATATGGAAAACACTGAGAAAGTGGGGCATATCCTTTTCTAAGAGACACGATTTTTAAGTTTTTTGTGTTTTTCCAAGTATCCATCACCCTAGAGATTTTTAGAATTCTAATGAATGGGAATATTTGCCCATACTAAAATTTTAGTTAATTCAGTCAGGGTTGCTCTTAAAACAACAAACAACGGTTTTACTTCATCAATATAAGAGAAAAAAAGATAATTGCCTATTTCATGCTGTACAGACGGGTATTCAACTGTAAGTCATTTAGAAAGCTTTTATGGAATTAACATTGCAACTAAAGACAATAGATGTTAATAATAATTATGACAAACATTTATTGAGCACTCCATATCCAAGAAATTATCCTAAGTAATTGATATATGTTAACTCATGTAATCCTAACAACTACCCTGTGTTACAATTATTTTGCTCATTTTACCGGTGGTACACAGAGTTTAAATAATTTCCCCAAAGTCACGCAGTCTCTCTGTGGATTCATACACAATTATTTTGATTACAGAATCTGTGCTACATGTCATTAAAATAATGGCATAGTAATCCATAGGTTCATAGGGATTCGTCATTATGATTCTTTCTGAAGGCGTAATGAAAAAATTTCAAGCTGAATTCTGAATCTGAAGAAAGTTCAAGGCCATGGCCATTGTTGGAAGCAACAGAACTCCTTATATGGGTGCCAGAAACATGATCCATGACTCTAAATATGATGCCCATTAACTAAGAAATAAAATCTTATTATTTTACACTTTATCTCATATAGAATCATGGAGTCAACTTTACCTTTGCATTACCCATGAAAGAATTAGAAATGAATGAATTACATGAGTAAAATTTTAAGGAGAAATATTTAACTTACTCATTAAGATGCATATTACATTTTAGAATTTTAAAAGTATGCATTTACATATAATTAATATGTCTTTTATAAATGAGTCACATCTATCCTTAGTTTAAGCTCAGTAAAAACTCTGCTTAGTAATTTTGGTTGCAGTTTCATAGTTTGAATTATCATGTTATAAAACCATATGTAAATTAAAATGTCCTGTAAGCCCGTTTTTCACTAATTCATATGGACCCTCTCTAATTAATATGATTATATATTCCTGAACTGTTAGCTTCAAAGCTATTTAACACTTTCTTAACAGCTTTGTCAGAATGCTATTATATTATTAATTCTTTGATGCTTTTTTTTCTATGGTAAATAGTTAAACACATTGTACAATACTTTTTTGCAACTATTGTGCACACACAACATCATATTATGGTAATCTGATCCCTATTAAATCATGTATTACCTATTCTTTTTAAAACATGAGCCTATAATAGGCAAGTCTCTCCTGGTCTGATTTATTGCTCTGTATTAATGAATACACATACTTGCATACTGTTCTCCATAGTTAAAGACTTCCTATTGTTTTATAGAATGAATACCTCACTATTATATTTTGTATGACAAAATCAAGAGTGAGAGGAATTGTTTTGATCATTGACATAACAATACAAACAGACAATGAAAATGGAGAAATAATGGTTTGGGTAGGTTTTTATATAACCTTTTCAGTGTGCAATGTTGGCAAGCGGTGGTTTCCAAAGTAAAATTATTCAGCATATCTAACTTAGGCAATCTATTAAACAAAAGTGTTCTTTTAAAAAAAGACAATTGCATTAGAATATAATGTACATTTTAAAAAATGTTCCACAGAATAGCTTTTTAGATATATACCCCTAGAACTCAGTTTTTCATAACTAATTGAAGTAACAGGTGCTCTACATTGAGGCAAGATAAGCTCTTTGGACATGTTTTATTACTATTGCAGTATTATTTGAAAATGAGTTTTGTGAGCACATGGAACATGATTTTTTTCTGGTAAAAGCAAAATAATATGACAACACAGATCATTTTATAACAAGTTTTTTGGAAATATAAATGTCATGTTTAAAATTATTTGGGGTTCAATGAATACAATTATATGACTTAGAGGGAAAAAGTCAGTATATTAATTATTCATGTCTTTTATAGTCATCAAATACCTCTTCAAATGGAAATATTTTAGCTTTGTTTCCAATAGCTAAATATGCTTTTCATAAAAGTAGGTTGAATATTTGCCATCTTGTGGGATATTGGGGATAAATGTTGGTCTACAGTTCCCTGTTTCTTTTAAGGCCAAAAC
The DNA here is from genome assembly GCF_030020395.1 of Manis pentadactyla. Taxonomy (NCBI): domain Eukaryota; kingdom Metazoa; phylum Chordata; class Mammalia; order Pholidota; family Manidae; genus Manis; species Manis pentadactyla. The sequence continues at coordinate 62,473,539 of NC_080025.1, read as the reverse complement.
AATAAAGGTGTAAGCTAAAGCTCGATTGGTGCTTGATCATCAAGTGTTTACTGAGCACCTACTATGGACACAGTGTTACACGAGGTATGTTAAATGTATACTTCCTTGTTTCAATTGGTTATCTCTGGTTCATCTAATTGACTGCTATGTATGTCAAATATACTGAGATCCATTTAAAGAAGAGTTTCTTCAAGTCAAGACTAACTGCTTGGATTCATCCAGATTTGGGGATAGAACTGTAAGACCCATCATCTTAGATGTGGTGTTTAAATACTGAAGCTGTGGATAAGTAGAGTACAGCACAGGAGAGGAAAATATGGCCAAAGATGGAACCCTGAGAAACATATTAGAAAAGGAGATATCCTAGCGATTACAGGACCATCTCTTCCTCACCCCTTTCAGATGCTGTGGCTTCTCATCTCTTCACAGTCCAGACACAGCTGACTTGGTTTCCACTCTGCATGCTTTCCTGATGAGATGACATTCAACCCTATAACTTCTGTCTCTCTTCAGGCTTAAAATTCTTGGAAACCAGGCCTATAAGCCACTGTCTACAGAACTGAATTCAGTATCGTCCATTCCAAACCTATTCCTTTAACTTTTACTTTACTTCCTCTTTCAGTTTCATTGAACCTTAGATATTTAAGAGAAGTCTTAGGCTTCTCCCTTTTCAGGATCTAATCAGCCACCAAGTAATATTAGTTAAAATCTGATATTTGACACTGTTCCAAAACCTGGAACAGCAGTGTGAGTGATCACTAATTTCTTGAGAATGAATGATTGGATTGGACATTTATTACTTTTCTTTTTCTATCTCACAGTCTTCCTTTGCCTCTTTCTCACTGGATCCAGAGCCAGGATGTTCTGAAACACTATGTAATTAAAGTCTCCTGATCCCAATATTAGCAACTCCTCCACACCATTCCCCACATTGCTGCCAAAAGAGGTTTTTGAAATGGAAACACAATCATGCACCGCCTTCAGAATGTCACAGAACAAAGTCTAGATTCTTTGGTGTGGCATATAAGCCTGAAGGCGTATAGGAGCCTGCATTATTTACTTCTAGCCCACAATTACAACTTCATCCCTCTTTCCTTTCAGGTATTTTATGATATAGTCTTAAGTTCTCTAAAAGTGACATTTATTTTTTTGGCTTGTCTCCTTGTGACTTTATGCTTTCTGTTCTGTCTAATCTGCTTTCTTCATTTCATTTACCTGGTGGACTCCTACTCATCCTGCAAGGTTCAATTTTATGCATCCCCTCCTCTGTGAAACCTCCTCTCAGGTTCTCAAGTAGAGTGGAGTTACTTTTTCTTTTTTATTATGACAATTACTGCATTATATTAGAAAAGATTGTTCATGTTTATCTCCCATGCAAATAGGAAATACATTGGTATTTCTTCAATATTGGTATTCCTGCCATGTATCACAATATGTAACACATAGTCAGGAATTAATAAATGTTAATGAATGAATGAATGAATGAATGCTATCTAAAACAATGAGAGACAATGGGAATAGAGTTCTAATTTACATTTATATTAAATAAAATTGCTACTACTTTGAGCCTGAGCATTTGTGTTAAGCATTCCACATACATTATTTTATTTAGTCCTTAACATAATCCCATAAGATATTTTTGTCTCTATTTAAATGAGGAATAAAGGCTAAAAGAAATTAAATAATAAATCCATGTCTTATAGATAGTAAACTGCAGGGATTTGAACAACATCTGTCATACTCAATGGTTGCAATTCTAAACCATATGCCCAACATGTGAAGTATATATCAAGGATTATCTGTAATCCATCTCTCTTACTTTAAGAAAATGTATATGTTATAAAGTAGTGATTCATAATTCAAAATAGTTTACGGAGATATGCAGTCAGACTCTTCCCTCAGATTTCCACATAATTTTCTTCTTTAATTCCTTAAGTTCTCTGCTCAAGTCATGTTCTCAGAAAGGATCTCACCCTGCTTATTCCTCATTCTTCCTCATAACATTAGCACCTTCCAGTTTCTAATATCTTAGTGTCTGTCTTCCTCCATGATAATGTAAGTTCTTGGCAAGCACCAGACTTTGCGTTGTCCCCAGCCCTAGCACAGGACCTGCCACATAGTACCCACATAGTATTTGTTGAATGAATGAAAAACTGGTCCATACTGTAAAGCAACAGGTTTGAGATGAAGCAAGTGCATTCTTCTTTAGAAAGAAGTTTTTCTCTAAAAATCCAGCTTTATGGTATTGTACATTGGAGGGTAAATTGGTTTCAAACTTTTTATTTTGAAATAATTATAGATTTACAGGAATTTGCAAAGAAAGTACAGGAAACTCCTGTTCAAGCTTCAGTGGAGTAAATTTGTAATCTGCAAAGGGACTTAGAGCATGCTTTCCCTATATATAAAGATTCCCTAGGGCACTTAAAATATAATTTTATTTCTATGCATCTTTTAAAGAGAATGTTGAAATAGAACTCTAGTAGCAATTGCAGTCTCTGGAACTCAATGCCTATTTCAGTAAATGTACCAACTGAATAGACTCTCCTTAGTATTCATTCACAATTATAAAATTGCAATGTATTTGCAAAGAAAAAAATTCAGTTATTGTATTTGCAGCTGGTGGCTGGCAGTGTTCATGATCCTGTTTTCTTTAATGACTGTGATTGAATTGCCAAAAGAGATTCACACAGTGGACCCTCTACCTTCTCTCTCATAAATAGTGTGAGTAGTGGTCCCTGAAATTATTATAGCAGGAGCAAAGAGTAACCTCTTCATATACAGCTCTACAGAGGTGGAGATAATGTAGAAAGATTTCTCCATGACATATTCTCTGGCTGCTCCTCCAGCTAAGTAACGTACAAAGTGATTGTTAAAACAAAATGTGTTTTGAAAATAGCAAAATTGACTTGTTTCATACTTAAGTAATATTTCATAAATGTCTCCTGTATTTTTTGCCTGTTGTTCTGATGGTATTCAAGAAAATAAAATAACTTCATTGCTCTAACTTGGAGGAAAGTGGTCTATCTCTTTGACATTGTCAAGTCAATGGAAAATATGGACCACATGCTACCTTTGTCCTTTAAATGTCAATTGTTAAAAAAAATTATTTGCCATACAGAGATATATTTTAAAACATTTACTCATTTGTTTTCACACTTCTGTCTATTCTAACAATACCTTTCTGCAAGTATGAGAAAATTCATGAAGTAGGAGCTTCTCCCAATGAAGAATAATATTCATTAAGGAAATCATGTGAGTTCCAATGCCTTTAATTTCAGGTGTCAGTATGATTGATCCTGTGTTCTTTCTATGAAGTACAATGTATGTGAAATACAAAACCATTTTTAGTTACTCTAGGGCACAAAAGACAGATCAAATTATTTCACACAAATACATTATGTTTTATGTTATTTGACACATATATAGTTGATATGAAAAATGTTTTTTTTTCACTATACTAAAAATTTAAAGTAAACAGTACATACCAAGGTAAAAGCCTGATTAATTAGGATTCTTCAGTGTTAACTCTGTGGATTACCTTTGTGCTTTGTAATTAAAGCATCTGTAATACACACAAGGAGGAACCATTTAAAAAAATATGTGGATTTTTGAAATGTCATTCATTTATACATTAACACATGTTTATTGAATCTTTATGTTGGGGGCTTTGACTCTATTAATGATATATTCTCTACCCTTAAGAAGTTTACAGTTCTTTTTAAGGGATATAAACAAGTAAACCATCAATTAACCACAGCTACTGAGGCTTCATGAACAGTTTGATCACCTTTTATTTCATTAGCATGAGCTCAGTCTGCTGATGAAACATCAAAGTTTCTAGGCTTCCTTTGAAAGAACACAAACTCCTGGGGAGTAGCATTTCCCCAGCTTTTCAGGTGCTCAAGTCACCTTCAGCACACAGATTCCAGGCCGTTCCTGCGGAGATTCTGTTTGAGTAGGTCTGTTGGAGAATGTGCTACACCATGGTATTTATGAGTGTAAATATGTACCCCAGGTGATACTGATCTAGAAAGTTTAAGGCATCGATTGGATATAAAATTTCAGTTCTGCAAGATGATCAAGTTTTAGAGGTCTTCTGTACAACATAGTGCCTGTAGTTAACAGTATAGAACTGAATTTCAAAATTTGTTAAGAGGGTAAATCTCATGATAAGTATTCTTATCGCAAAACAAAACCAAGGGACGCAGGAAACTCGAGAAGGTTTGGCTATGTCTATCACTTTGATTGTGGTGATGGAATCAGGGGTGTTTGTACATGTTAAATTCACCATATGTATATAAAATATGGGCAGTTCTTTGTTTATCAATTAAACCTCAATAAAGTTTTCGGTAAACGGAAAAGAAATTGAATAAAGCATATTGCACATTTTCACTTTCCTTTTTTTTTAAGCTTTAAATATTTTTCTTCCATTATTTTTTATTGAGGTCCATACATTAGAATGCATAAATCTTAGTATACCAACTCGATGAGTTTTGACATGTGTATACACTCATGTAACCATCACCCAGATCGAGATATTGAACATTCTCACTACTTTTTATTACTTCTTCGATTTCATCCATTCCCCCATCCCCTCTTTTCATTCTTTTTAAAAATCCTTTGTATTATATATAATATTATATATATATATTTGTATTATATATAATACTTAGATACACCTAGTATGGATAGAAGCACAGCTAAAATCATTGCTGCTATTTAAATGTTAATTTGTAAATGTTAACCTTAACAGTGCATCAAATCGGCTTACACTGGCACAACACAGAAGGGGTAGGAATAAACAGGCAGTCTTCAGGCAGACAAAATAGAATAATAAGAAAGGACTCACTGCTCTAAGAGGAACTCTTAATTGCCTTTGGATAATGTCCAATGTGCTTAGCCCAGAGCAGGAGAATTCCCATGATCAAATCCTATCCTGAACGCTGTGCAGTCCCTCAACTGGGCACATTGTTTCCTGCCTCCACACTTCCAAACGGTCTGTTCCCTCTGCTTTAAATGTTCTCTTTCTCCTGTTCTGCGCAGAAAAAGTCATCTCTCTCCTTGACACCCAGCTTACCCACCTCTCTTCCTGGAAACCTTTGCCAAGCCTCACTGCACCTAGCCGAGTTGATTGCTTCCTCCTTGAAGTCACACTCTACCTCCTGCACATCTATGTTGTGTCATTGCTAACAGAATATAGTAACCCTGCATTTCCATGTTTGCTTTGCTTTCTAAACTGCATAGGGTCTGTGACAGCTCCTAGCAATTGTATAGTCCCTGGAAATAATAGCCTCTTAATTTAATGTTTATTGAAGTGTAAAAAAGTGCTAAATTTTTTGCAGTTTTTAATTTAAATCATTGGAAGTTTTTTATAAAACAATATGATAATTCACTGTAAAACTTAATTTTAGATTCATTTTAAAAAATAAAAACCATATTTTATTATTTAAGATGTAAATACAGAAAGTTACTCATCCCATTTATGATTTTTTAATTTTTATGTTCACTAACTGTCTTTCTGTGGACACAAAAATCACCCCCAATGCCAGAGAAATCTTTAGAAATATGGCACTTATTCCACTGTATCTCACCTTTTGGGATATTCTGAGCTTACAGCAATCATGTTAGAGAAAGTCGGATTCAGGTGGTATAACAATTTTAAAAGTAAACAAAAACTGATAAGGAAAGCAAAAGCTGAGAAAAGCCAAGTAGGCTATTACAGAACTCCATTGGGGGGTTACTTTCAAAAGGGAGTTTGTAAGGCAACTTATTTAGGCCATAGAATTTATCCATTCTTCAAAATTTCCCATTAAGAATGTAAATGTTTATACATAGCAAGAGAAATGAATCCAAGTCACATTCTAAAATATTAAACATGCTTAAAAAAACACTATTTCTTTTCCTAATCAGGCTTCTAAGTCAAGATTGACTTTGCTCAAGAAAAGAATTTTTTCCTGAGGAATTTAGAAACATTTTACCAAATTATGTTCAGCTGTTTCTAGGACAGTACTTCAAATGTAAATAATCAGAAAACATATGGGGGATGAGCATAAACATTTACCAAAATAACCAGTACTGTTTTCCCAGTTTAGAAAGTCAGAATAGTATACTGATGAAGTACTGAGAGCTTGCAATAGTTAATCTGGGCAAGAGAAAAGCAGCAGAGTTTTTACTAAAGTGAGATTTTTCCAAATGAGATTAAAGAAAAAAATATTACTGTTTTATTAGTGGTTGTGGAAGAAGATTTGAAATATGCCCATTACTTCATAGAATCAAATTACATATAAATTTTACTCATTTGCTGTAATCAAGTGGTATTTATTGCCTTCCTGCTTTTATCCAAGGCTTCTACATTTCTATTAATACCTAAGGTCTTTTAATTGTATAATGGACTCCAGGTGAAGAATTAGGAGGAAACTTCCACTTGATTGATTCTATGATTTGACTTAGTTGTAATTTTCATCTATTTTAAATTTTATTATAAAACCCAGAATATGTTTCCTGTGTATCTCAGTGCATGTGTGTGGAAATGTATGCACTGATGGGAGTGAGGGGAGGTTGGAAAATTTTTAAAAGGGAGTCTAAAGGCTTTGAGATCTAGCATATATAACAGTGTGTCTTTAAAGCTACACAGTGCATTTACCCCTTTAAGAATCATTATTTCAGCTGATAAAAAGAAAATGAAGTTTTTTGATGAAAATTATGAGCCCTTTCTTATTGTATAGTTTAAAGGATTTAGAAAGGAAGTTGACAATATAGATAATCCTATTGATCAGAAAAAAAATCCTGAAATGAATAGCACAAATACTCTGAGATATATTTTTTAAATAGTAACCTAAGTTCAAAGCCCATGTTTATATTCACAGTTGATATTTTTAAATTTAAGTATCATTGATATACAATGTTATATTAGTTTCAAATATATAACACAGTGGTTCAACAGTTATCCATACATATTATAAAATTTCCCCATCCCCACTACCACTAGTGTGGTTAATAACTGTCAACATAGAAAGATGTTACAGAATCATTGGCTATATTCTCCATACTGTACTACACACCATCCCTGTGACCAACTTATATTATCATTGAGAATTTTGGAGCCCCTTTGTCCCCCTCACTTTCCCCACTCATCCACCCCAACCCCTCCCCCATGGTAACCACTAGTCATTTCTCAGTGTCTGTTAGTCTACTGCTCTCTTGTTCATTTTGCTTTGTTTTGTATTTATATTCCACAAGTAAGTGAAATCATATGGCATTTGTCTTTCTTTGCCTGGCTTATTTCACTGAGCATAATACCCTCTAGGTCCATCCACGTTGTCACAAATGACAGAATTTCTTTCTTTTTATGGCTGATTAATATTCCATTGTGCATATGTACCACATTTTCTTTATCCATTCATCTGTTGATGGACACTGAGGTTGCTTCCATAACTTGGATATTGTAAATAATGCAGCAATAAACATAGGGGTGCATATACCTTATCGAATCAGGTGTTTTGTTTTATTTGGGTAAATTCCTAGAAGGGGAATTACTAGGTTTTATAATATTTCTGTTTTTAGTATTTTGAGGAACCTCCATACTGCTTTCCACAGCAGTTGTACCAAATTACATTCCCACCAATGGTGTAAGAGGGTTCCCATTTCTCCACATCCTTGCCAACACTTGTTATCTCTTTTAGATAATGACCATTGTAACTAGTATGAGGTGGTATCTCATTGTGGTTTTGATTTTCGTTTCCCAGAGTAGCAATGTGGAACGTCTTTTCATGTGCCTGTTGGCCATCTGTATTTCTTCTTTGGAGAAATGTCTGTTCAGGTAATCCACCCACTTTTTCATAAGATTATTTTCTGGGTGTTGAGGTGTATGAATTCTTTATATATTTTGGATGTTAACCCCTTATCAGATGAGTTATTTATGAATTTATTTTCCTATACTGTAGGGTGCTTTTTGTTCTGCTGTTAGTGTCCTTTGCTGTACAGAAGGTTTTTAGTTTGATATAGGCCCACTTGTTCATTTTTTATTTTGTTTCCCTTGCCTGAGGAGATGTGTTGAGGAAAAAAATTGTTTATGATTATGTTTAAGAGATTTTTGTCTCTGTTTTCTTCTAAGATTTTATGGTTTCATGTCTTACATTCAGATCTTTGATCCATTTTGAGTTTACTTTTGTTTATGGAATTAGACAGTAATCCAGTTCACTCTCTTGCACATAGCTGTCCAGTTTCCTAACACGAGTTATTGAAGAGACTGTCTTTCCATCGTATATTCCTGGTTCCTTTATTGTACATTAATTGACTCTGTATGCATGGGTTTATATCTGGGCTCTCTTTTTTGTTCCATTGATCTATGGGTCCATTCTTGTGTCAGTACCATACTGTTTTGATTACTGTAGCTTTGTAGTACAGCTTAAAGTCAGAGAGCATAATCTCAGCTTTGTTGTCAGTATTTTTTTGGTTATTCAGGTCTTTTGTGGTTCCATATGAATTTTAGGATTATTTTCTCTAGTTCATTATAAAATGCCATTGTATTTTAATAGGGGTTTCATTGAATGTATAAATTGCTTTAGCAGGATGTCCACTTTGACAATATTAATTCTTTATATCCATGAGCACAGGATAGATTTCCATTTATTTGTGTCTTCTTTAACTTCTCTCATGAGTGTCTTAAAGTTTTCAGAGTAAAGGTCTTTCACCTCCTTGGTTTGGTTTATTCCTAGGTATTTTATTCTTTTTGATGCAATTGTAAATGGAATTGTTTCCCTGATTCCCTTTCTGCTAGTTTGGTTTTAGTTTATAGGAACATTACAGATTTCTGTGTATTAATTTTATATCACACAACTTTGCTGAATCCAGTTCTTAGTTCTAATCGTTTTTTGGTGGAGTCTTTAGGGTCTGGGTCTGGGGCGCAATCATTCTCTCCTATTTTCTCTCTGTATAACACTCTATAGCAGCTGTCTGCATACATTTTCCAGCAGAAAATTGGATGTATGCTATATTCTCAATAAAAACTTCTTAATTGTTTCCAGAAATATTTAGTTAATTGTCAGATTTCACATGACATTCAATGATGAATTGCTTCTTTGTATCTGATACTGTTCTTTTTTTTTTATCAGCTTATTTTCTTTCCATTAGATTCCTTACAAACACCAACATGAATTATGTTAAACAAACAAAATTATTTGATCAACTTCTGAATATTATTTGTAATTAATTTCTCACCATACATCCCTCCTCCTGGTTTTAAGATGTATACAGAGTCATTTTATGTCAAAATCAGAAAACTGAAGTTTCACCATGTTAATTTAATGTAAAGGAAAGAAGCTCTCAGACTCTCTGCATGCCCAAAAGATCTCTGGAATTTACCACCCAGCTGTTATTAAGAATTACTGCCGATTGTAGCAATAGAGAAAATCCATGAACTGCAGGAATGTAAAACTGGTATACTTCCTATTTCATAGACTATGGTGTGCTATTTCTGTAATACAAATAGAATTACAGGTTTCTCCCACTATCCAAAAGTAGTGCATTCCTATGAAACCTTTCATAAACCAAAATGGCATAAAGCTAAGAGTATCCCCCACTTTCTGAAAGCAAGTGTTAGGCCATTTCACTTTTACCAAAGACATACAGTAATACAGGACAGCTTTTTTTCTGTAAAAGTGAAACCCTCTTTGGATTTCTTTTGGGGGTGTTAATGTGGGTCTTTCATGAAAGCAAAGTGGCCTAACATGAACCTTCAGAACCTGAGGGATACCTGTACATCATTCTCCTTAACAGATTCCTATGTTCCCCATAGTTAATGGTGGTAATTCTGGCTTCTGTGGAATCGCCTATGAGACTGTACAGTGCTCACTCCAATTCACTTTCTGCCACTCCACCAATAGACCCAACACTCCTTCCAAACCCTGTTTCCCCAATATACTATATTTTCCCCTAACTATCTTTGCAAATACTACTGCTTCCACCTAGTATTACTTTCCCTCTCCTTTTTGCTTAACTAATTCTTATTTTTTCTTTTCCCATCTAACTACAAAATTCCCTCCTCTTTAAGGCCTCTAACATCCTTCAGAGAGAGCCAATTTATCTTTCTTCTTGTCATTTTGTAGAATGAATTCATTATATACAGTGTTTTAGATGGTTAAATATATCTTGGCTTAGTTATTTATTTGTTTGTGTCTCATTTGGTTTTAATTTAGAATTTTGAAAGAGCCCACTTATCCCTCCAAAAACATTCCGGTTTATCCGACATGGTTTGTATCTCTGCCTACAAAATGTATTTGGAAACTTACTGGGAAAAAGAAATAAATCTAATTGTTAAATGGAAATAGATAATTCTGAATCATATAAAAATGAAAGTCATATAGTTACATATACCTGTACTTAGATCTTTCTGGACTTTCAAGAAGCCAAGAGAAAAATGGAATTTAACTTTACTTCATTGTCAAATCCTTATATTGGAATTTACTCTATAAGTGTCAATAAGATTTGGCCAGAAAAATAATGAGACTAAATTTTTAACAATTATGTTGCCCTTTAAAGAAATGAGCTTAGAAAAATGGTAGGAAAAACCCAGAATCCTAAAGGACTCACTAACCCAGATTTCAACCCAAGCTAGGAAAATGTGACACCTAATAATATGGAGTAAGAAAAAATAACGTTTAATACCCCAGAGTGATAGTCTCTGCCAAGTATTGAGAAAGCATGATACTCCATTACCTCCCCATTCTCTTCCCTACCCCAAACCCAAAGAAAGGAAGACTTAGCATCTGGCATAAAGAACCTGACTAAACACCAAGGGAGGCCTTTCACCTCAGTGAGTTCTTATTTGGAACAAAGGGACACAAGCCATCTGAAGAGGATCCATGTGTTTCTGTCCTCCCATTGGAGCGATCTCTGACCAAGGTTTTCCCCTGTCTCATGAGCTTGCTGGGTATCCAGCAGCTCCCCGCCTCCCTCAGTTCATCCACCTCTACTCGCAGATATTGGTTCCTTAGCTTCAGCAGTAATGGTTATTAACACATCATGCATTTCCTCAATTACTGCTTGTTCTAGCCTGGCTGGACTCTTTTGCTGAACCTTGCCCATGGTAATAACACTCAGCCCTTCTTAGGCTTTGCCTCCAACCCACCATGTGGCCCAAGACAGAGTAATTACTGCCTTTCCTTATATAATTACTTACAATTACTTATGCCTAATTTCAATTATGTGTATGTATACACACATACATACATATGTGTGTACTTGTGTATACACACACATACACATGTGTATGTTTGTATAAATGGCCATTTAGAAATTGGCCCTAGCAATTTTTATGAATTCTATAAACTGTATTACATCATCTTATTTTTGACCAAAAATAGCACTATTCCAAGCTTGGATGCAGTTCAGCCTCCTTAATAAACTGTAGAAGGGAAATATCAAGTTTGGAGAATGTATAAACTGAAATGTTTGTATCATTAGGAGTTTTATAAGATGTATTATGTTCAGTGAGATAAGCCAGACAGAGAAAGACAATTATCAAATGATTTCACTCATCTGTGGAGTACAACAACAAAGAAAAAACTGAAGGAGCAAAACAGCAGCCAACTCACAGAACCCAAGAATGGACTAACAGTTACCAAAGGGAAAGGGACTTGGGGGGGATGGGTGGGAAGGGATGGAGAAGGGTGAAAAGGGGGCATTATGATTAGCATACATAATGTGGGGGTATGGGGACACGGGGAAGGCAGTATATACAGAGAAGACAAGTAATGATTCCATAGGATCTTATTATGCTGATGGACAATGCCTCTAATGGGATGTGTGGTAGGGACTTGATAATAGGGGGAGTCTAGTAACCATAATCTTGCACGTGTAATTGTACATTAATGATAGCAAAATAAAAAAACAAAAAATGAATAGAGAAAATTAAATAAAAGAAAAAGGAAAAGATAGCAAAGTCACTGTGCTTCAAAGCTAGATAAAGTAATATAACCCATATTGGAAGGAGGATTCTTCTCCACCTTCAGGATAGTTAACTATTGAAACACAGATGTGGCTAAAGGGTGATAAGAATGAAGTTGACATCACTATCCAGGTCTTTGAGGGTGGTGGCAATGGTGGCGATGCAAGAAAAGTAATATCAAGAATCGATTGCAAACTCCAAAGTCAGTGAGCGTTTCAACCGTCATCTCCAAGAATATAAGTGGACAAAAGCAATGAAACTTATGAGAAAATGAAGAGTGAAAATGCCACCCAGATGCTGAAGAGAACTTTTCTAGCTATGACAAAACCAGCTACCTACCTGAGGGACCTGTAAAGAAGGGACCACAGTGATGTGGGGGTTCCCACATTACCGGGGGGAGAACTCTGAGCCAACAGCCACCACCCTGTAATACCCCTCCTCCCCATCCTCGAGCCTAAAAGCCTGAGCTTCAAGAGATATATGTTCGGTCTCCTACTCACTGGAGTCCAAAATGTCTGCCCTATTTGTAAATGTTAGTCACTATTTGAGTTCTGTTCCATACAGAGAAGAGGGAACACTGGATACTTGTTTTCTTCTGGGTGTTTTGGAAGGGATTTTGCTGATATTTTAATATGTATTTTAAGTTTAATTACTTTGCTTATATTTCTTTCCATTTGGGATACTAGTAGGCCCTTAGAAAAAAATAAATGTACAGTCTTGATTAGTTGATAACTATCCCTTTTTTCTATTACTTTTAAAAATTACATTTACAACCATAAATCTTTCTCTTATTTTAAAAATTGGTTTATTTATTTCAATTCTCCTTTTACTTATTTTGGTATCATTAATATACAATCACATGAGCAACACTGCAGTTACTAGATTCCCCCATTATCAAATCCCCACCACACACACCATTATAGTCCCTGTCCATCAGCATAGTAAGATGCTATAGAGTCACTACTTGTCTTCTCTGTACTTTACTGCCTTCCCCGTGACCCCCCCTACATTATGTGTGCTAATCGTAATGCCCCTTATTCCCCTTATCCCTCCCTTCCCACCCACCCTTCCCAGTCCCTTTGGTAACTGTTAGTCCATTCTTGGGCTCTGTGAGTCAGCTGCTGTTTTATTCCTTCAGTTTTTGCTTTGTTCTTATGCTCCACAGATGAGTGAAATCATTTGATCCTTGCCTTCTCTGCATGGCTTATTTCACTGAGCATAATACCCTCTACCTCCATTGATGTTGTTGCAAATGGTAGGATTTGTTTCCTTCTTATGGCTGAATAATATTCTATTGTGTATATGTACCACATCTTCTTTATCCATTCATCTACTGATGGACACGTAGGTTGCTTCCATTTCTTGGTTATTGTTAATATTGCTGCGATAAACATAGGGCTGCATATGTCTTTTTCAAACTGGGCTCCTGCATTCTTAGAGTAAATTCCTGTGAGTGGAATTCCTGTGTCAAATGGTATTTCTATTTTGAGTTTTTTGAGGAACTTCCATACTGCTTTCCACAATGGTTGAACTAGTTTACATTCCCACCCCTTTCTCTGCATCCTTGCCAGCATTTCTTGTTCCTATTCTTTTCTATGTCGGCCATCCTAACTGGCGTGAGGTGATATCTCATTGTGGTTTTAATTTTCATTTCGCTGATATTTAGCGATGTGCAGCATCTTTCTTGTACCTTCTGACCATCTGAATTTCTTCTTTGGAGAAGTGTCTGTTCTTATCCTCCATCCATTTTTTAAATCGGGTTATTTGCTTTTTGGGTGTTGAGGCATGTGAGTTCTTTATATATTTTGGATATTAACCGCTTGTCGGATATGTCATTTACAAATATATTCTCTCATACTGTAGCATGCCTTGTTTTTCTGCTGTTAGTGTCCTTTGCTGTACAGAAGCTTTTTAGCATGATGTAGTCCCATATGTTCATTTTTTATTTTGTTTCCCTTGCCCGACAAAATGCATTCTGGAAAAAGTTGCTCATGTTTATATTCAGGAGATTTTTGCCTATATCGTCTTCTAAGAATTTTATGGTTTCTTGACTTACATTCAGGTCTTTGATCCATTTTGAGTTTACTTTTGTGTATGGGAAATGAATAATCCAGTTTCATTCTCTTGCATATAGCTGTCCAGTTTTTTGAATTCCCCTTTTGACATTCCTCTTTTGTAATGGCTATCCTCAGAAGTAAATATTTCCTAATATTTTGCATCTTTAAATTGAAGAAAACAGTACTGCTTTGAATTTTGTTTCCTATTAACAGCTACATCTCTACGTTTTTAATATATAGTCTAATTTCTAAGTTAGTAGTAGCTAACTACATTCAGAAAAATCTTTTAATTCCTGTATATTATGCCATTATTTCTTCATGTCCTTTCTTCTATCTCTCCCTTCTTCCCTTTCCTCTATTTCCTCCTTTCTTTTCTATGTAAATATTAAGGACTTGCCTCCTGTGGGCAAGGAACTTCCTTAGGTGTTGAAGATACAAAGTTAGGTAAGACATACTTTTCTGTTCTTTGAAGGGTCTTCTTTGCTTTAGATGAACTTATAGACAAATTTTGCAAGACCTAGAGAATCCCCTGATAAGGGATTAGTTATTGGTTTTGGTATGTGACCCATTCCTTCCATGCCGGGCTGATTGCATTCATTTTCCTCTTCAGTGATTTGTCAGAAGTAAAATCAGCAATCCAAATAACCTGTCCCTTAAATTAGAGGAGATTTATTACTTATAACTCACAGGACATTTGTTACAACCAGAAGCCCATCTATCAGCAAAGGCAGCATCCCAGATGCTGCTGCTGTATATGATCAGCCTGGCATCTAAATTATAATAAAATCCTAAAAAGGGCATTCTAAGCAGAGGAGACAGCATGTATGAAGGCATGGAGGTGAGCAATAATAATTTTTGAGCACTTAATAAACTTTAGGCAATGCTGTAAGCACTGAACATATATTATTCAATTAATCATCTTAACAACCTTTAAGACAGAGGCATAGAGAGGCTAAGTGAGCTATCCAAGTTGACACAGCTAGTACGTGTATGGTCAGACTTTGAAATAAGCACCTGACCCCTACTTACACTGCTCTTCACCTTGGGAGTACAGTGAGGGAAGGGAAAAAGAGAGAGAATTCTAGATAGCTTCCAAACATTTTTGTTTGGGTGACAATGTCGTTAATGAAGATAGGAAAAATAGAAGGAAGGAGTCTGGAAGGAGGATAAATGCAATCTTATAAATGCTACATGTAGTTTCTAGGGGTTATTCAATCAGAAGTAGCTGGTAGATGGTGAGAAAGAAAGGTTTGAAACTCAGAACCAGTAAGCCTGGGTGTAAGATTGTGGGAGCCATCAGCACGCGTAAAATGATGTGTTGGGGGTTATAGGGAAGAGTATACAGAAAGAGAAAATAATGCCTGTGGGGATGAAGTCTTGAGGAACATTGCTGTACAAAAAGCAAATAAAGGAAGAGAATCACAAGGGAAAAAATTTAGTTTGAAAATCAGAAGAAAAGAAGGCAATTTTGCATCACAGAATTTGAAGACTTCTATTTATCTTGTGGTACATTCTCTCTCCTGAAACTTTTGTGAACAACGATCCTTAAGAATAGATTTATTTTTCATATACTATCAGTGTAGTGTTAACCATAAGCTACAGAGGAGCATATGAACTTTTGAATTTATGATCTCATAACAGTGTTGGGCACAAAACTTGCATTTAATTATATCCTCTCCTGGGGAAAAAGGTAAATGATTTCTCCCATTCTTCACATCCCATGGTATTATTGATTGTTTTCATAGAATTTTTAAAACCTTAGCCTAATTTTATGTTCTGTATTTTCTCAAGTTTCTTTCCCTCATCTTTCTTCTTCACCTGAGAACTTCCTTATTATTCCATCCGTAGTTTCTAACAACCTTTTTGCTCATCAGGCAAAATCATATTTCTTCATGTGTAGACTTCATCTTTCTCCTACTCTTAGAGTCAGACAGTGGCTATTTCACTGGCGGAGAACTCAGCAAAGCATAGTGGAAATTCAGTCACTGGCTTTATTTTGATGAATTCTTCTGTACTTCTTTGAATCAGCTGTTACATTTATTACAAACTGCAAATGAAGTGGGTTCTAGAAATGTAATTAAAAACAAAGCAAGGACGATGTTTATAAATCACACAGTATATGAATTTATGCACTGCCTTCAAGTGTTCTGAAATTTAAAAACCTTATAAACAATGATTTGGTGCTGCTTACCTTATTTGAAACCTCAGAATTTATCTGTGTTAATTCAGCTAGGTATCTCTTATAATAGATTCCCTCTTCCCAACTCGCAGTCTCCTTATCAAATGCCTTTTGCTTAATGAGTATGAGTGACTAGTAGGTGGACCTCTCTGTGCAGCACTGATAAAGAAAAGGACACCTACACATCTTTAACATGTAATAGTTAGTCTTAAATATCTCAAGCTGTTCAGCTAGTTCCATAATTTATTCAGGACCAATTACTATATAATTTCCTATGTCCATTCACACACACGCACACATACACACACACACACTTTTTGCCTTTGGTAATAATATATAAAGATGTGGCAAAACAAGTTTTGATTTTAAAAATGTTCTAAGTGGAATTTCAAAGATATGGTATCAAATTCTTGGAAGTAAGATCATCAATAAAAGCTATGCCTTAATTTTACTTTCTTCTGAACTGTTCTGTGTGATTTCTCCATACTACCACTGTTTCACTGATTTTGACAGAAGTACTTTAGGATTCAGGGACCCCCTATTTGCATGAGCCCTGGTGCATAAGAGGGCCTAGCAATGTGTTCACGTGTTCATATGTTTTTGTAAAAATTTGCAAAAGATATTTTAAATGCAATCAGTTAAGACTGCTATCTCTTTTCTCTCTCACTTCCCTTCAGGTCAGCTGGCCAGAGGGAGTGACCGTGGGGTTTGGAGGATCGGGCTAAGGGGAAGTGAGGTTGGGAAAGCTGCTCATCAACACGCAGATCTTCTCTAGAATCCAGTCTCTAAAATGTTTAAATGTGTCATGTATCATCTCCAACATCTTTTCCATAGTCTTTCCCTGAGTGTTAAACTTTTCATGGCTCTAGAGTTTGTTTCTGCTGGTTGCCTGAGAGAACTGCCAACAGGGGTCCAATTGAGATACTGTCTTAGTATCATTAATGCATTATTTAATTAAAGAATATATCCCTTCCGGGTAAAGGAAAGCTTGCGTATTTCACACAAGCAATTGACTAAAGAGTTCTTTTGGTTTTCTCTGTGTGAGATTTGCCAGTTTTCTTGTATAGCACCTCGTGTTCTCAAGGGTTAAATAACACTGGCGTTTGAAAGAGCTCTGCTCAGTGAACAGCTGCCATCTTTTTGATCCCCACAAGTTTGAAACTATGAGTATGATCCAAAGTGAGTGAAATACCTAATGGGAGTCAAATTAATTGCTCCCAGTGTTACCCCAAATTATTTGCTTACACTGACACACTATTAATTAGTACCATGGTTCGGTTTGACACAGCAAATACTTCTATTGCAAAATGATTATATTTTAAATCTGAATGATGTAGTGGCATGAGGTGAACATAATCATATATAGTACATTGAGAAGGGTTATGTGATTAGCCAGGAATGTGAGAGTGCTCATACTCCTTTTTTAAAGCTGGTATGGTTAGGCTCAGCCCAAGTCAGTATAATTTATTCAGAGTATGAAAATTTCTCTAAGAAAGTTAAACATCATTTTGGAGCAAGTGGAATAGCTTTTTGCATTCATATTTAGGGGAAAGTGAGAATTCATAGAAGAATACAAATAACAACTATAAAGTTGTCTGAAAGGAAATGAAGAGGTAAATATTGTTTTAATAATTCCCATGATTTCTCCTTAGTTTTTACACTTCATATAAGATTTCCAAACAACATATACACATATGTGGTAAATTTGGTTAGATTATGTCATTGAAATTTAGTTTTCCTTATTGCTGGGATGTAAAAGAAATTGTTTCATTGGATCATCTTTATTTCCATCTGTTCCTTATGTGCTGAGAAAATGGAAAACTAGCAAAATCTAACAGAGGAGTACATATCCTCTGGCAATAACATATTTTTCTGTCAAAGAATTGCTTGTTTCCTGAAAGAATAAAATTTGACTAAATGTCAGAAGATTCTTTTTGCTTTAAACAACTTACTTTTTGTTTGACAAGAACTTATCATTTAATTTCCTATATTGTGAATAAGAGTGCCCTTAGTTCAAAAAAAGCATATTTCATTTGAGTCTGGTTGTATCTATATGACACAGAACAAAACTTGTCAATCATGCAATATTCCAACCATCTCTGGTATCATTGTACACCAAAATAACCAAAATGCTTGAATTAACAGGTTATTTTGTTTAACCTCTTCCAAGGAGGAAACATTAGCTTCACTGCTATTTCTTAACAATGTTGAGATAATGATAACATTGGTTGGCATCTATTTCTAAACTTCTCAGCAGATATCATGACTTCTATGGAGGGGGAAAAGTGTTTTTTTTTCTTTTGAAGGCATTCTATCACACAGTTATATTCACTACATTTGATATATTGAGTGCCCTATCACATTGTTTGATTTATAAATGGTCAACATATTAGGAAGAACATTGTCAAATTAGGTTATATAATGTGTTGATCTGAATTTTTCAAATGACATATAAAATATAGGATGACTTTTTCCTTCAAATCATTACCATAATAGAATTAAAATAGATTTAATCCCTGCCCCTTGGGTTTATATATATTGTAAAGTGTTCTCCTTTATAATTCATGAAAATACAAATGGTGAGAAGACTAGGGTATGAGGTGTGTTTCTTGTCATGCTGCAGAATCCTAGCTGATTTGTGCACACACACCCCTGCCTAATGCACCTCGTGACGGATGCCAGAATTAGCAAGATGGCTGCTTGGCTTTAGGTTTGCCATCTGTTGTGAAGCTAATTGGTCTTGCTGTTTTAATCAATGAACCAAAAGAATTCTAGAATTTTCTGGGTCTCACAGGATTTGGAGATAGCTCTTCCTGACTACATATTGATTCATTCATCCAACAAGTAGTTTTGAATCTCTGCTCTGTATCTGTCCATGTTTATATGCTGAGGACACAGGGACAAACAAGAGACAAAGCTTATCCTCTCGTACAGCTCAAATATGCAGAGAAATGATGCAATTTAAAAAATGTGATAAAATTAACATGATTAAGTGCTATAAAAGAAAATAAAGTTGGATAAATGTGTGAACAGTGACAACGGTTGTTGGAATGGATGTACAATCTTAGGCTGGTCAGGAAGGTCTTTGAAGAGATGACATTTGAGAAGATATCCGATGAAAGGAGGAGAGAGCTCCATTTGGAGTGGATGAATGTTCCAGGCAAAGGACAGAGCAAGTGTGACAGGCCTGAGGAGAGAGCTTGCAGGATGTGTTCAAGGAATAGCAAAGGAATCAAAGAGGCTGAAGTAGAGTGGGACATCGGAGAAGAAGCCAGGCACTTGCTCAGAAAGGCCTTGTAGGGAAGAACTCTGGATTTGTACCTAAAGTTGAGAGGAAGATATCAAAAGAGGGTTTTGAGCAGAGGAATGAGAAGATCTGCGGTGTGTTTTTAACAGGCCCCTGAGAGGTGGAAGGAGTGTGCACTGGAGGTTGGACATGAGTGGCGTCAAGAGGACCAGACAGGGAGCACTTGAGGGGGTATCCTTTGGACATGGCAATGGTTTGGACCTGAGTGGCTACAATAGAACTTGGTGTAAATGGGGATTCATTCAAGAGTGACACTAAACTGTGTGTGCAAAGAAACAACAAGAGCAAAAGGAATAATTTAAAATTAACTGAGACAGGATTTTTGCCTCTTCCCTTTTGAAAAATGGATCTCAGAATACAACCACTTTTAGAAGGCCCTCTGAAGTGCAGTAAAAATTTGTGGTTCTGCTTTCATTGAAGGATCGAGTGAGAGCAGCAAAGAAACCTCTAAATTCTGGGCTGTTTTACCAAGTGAACAAATTAATAAGCACATTTTCTCCTGTATTTCTCAATACCTTCTCCATTTGGTAATTTTGTAGATAACCTCATGGTATGACTGATTGAAGCACTGGTAATAATGACTAACAGTAGTTCTCATTAGAAACTGCATGACAGAATATCTGGGGTGATAGTTTAAAATACTACACCAAGCCCCTCCCCAGATCAATTAAATGAAGAGCACTAGGACTGTGACCCTGAGCATCAGTATTTTTTTAAAGTTCCCTAGTAATTCTAATGTTTGGTCAGGGTTCAGAACTTCTTAACCTTAATTCTATCACTTAAAACACAACTCTTTGAAGGTGATACACTTACTCTGTTTAGTAGATTAGGAAACTGAGACTTATAAAAGCTAAATCCCAGCTGCCAGATATGCAAGACAGGATTCTTTTTTCTTTTCAAACATTTTTATTATGTGATATTTGATACATACAAACAATACATATAGTAAATGTAAGTTATTAAGCATAATATTAAAATAAGCATTGAAACCAACATCCATTCAAATAACTAGAAAATCATCAATACTGTGGGAACTACTTATATATTTCCCAATGTCACCATCCTGTAAATACTCCCACCATGACCAAATTCAAGCTACCCATGTGTCATCACTAAATGCAGAGTTAGAAAGAAATGTGCAACAACACGCCATTATACGGTGTTTCTGCCGTACAAATTCATTAAACATAAACATCCTCAAGAGTACAAATGATAGTACAATATAGTAAAATAGGAGGAAGTGTTAATTTTAATATTATCTTAATTTTTAATGTAATTTTGTTTAGTTATAAGTTTATATAATTTGATTTTTTTATGATGGCTGTGTTCATCACTAACTCTTAAAATTCCTGAAAGTGTAAAGATTGGCTCTTGCAGGCCAGCATTAACTAGCTAGCTAATGTGTCTGACCCTGTTTGACTCTGAAGGCTCCAGGGAGGGGGTGACAAAGCTTCTAAGAACAGTGGTCATTGCACCACAGGTGGGATTAATACCACTGTAGGAATGAGTAACCAAGTCTGAGTTCCTACAGACTTTCAGGGAGACAGACATATGTCTGACACTCCATTTGGGTAACAAAGCACATATTTCCTTGACATAATTTAGAAAGGGTGATTTTTTTTTCCTCTATAAGAGCAAAATTATACACATATATTTAAGTAAATTGAACCTAAAAGTTTAAAGTATGGAACTGGCAGTCAAATGCACTGGAGCTGTAGTGTGAGTATTTTGGCACATTTGTATGAGGAATTAAATAGAATTTGGTCAACTGATCTGGAAACTCAACTGGCATTTATAAAATGCAGTTCTTTGAACAAATATTCTGTGTGCTTTTAACTTAGAAATGGATATTCGAAACAAAACCACTTAGTAAATTGTCCATTTTTGTTAGTAATTATTGATTATATTTTCTATTTTTTTAATGGTAGCCAGTAGAAATGACACCAAAGAGATGATAAATGTCTTTGAAAATATGGTTTGTCTTACTAATGTGAAGAATATTATGCTGTAATTGGTAAGTCCAAGTAATAGATTGGCTAAATTTACAGATATATCATACTGATACAAAACACACTTTTTTTTTCTTAAAGTATCATTGATAAACAATCTTATGATGGTTTCAAATACACAACACAGTGGTTCAACATTCACCCATATTTAAAGTCGTCACCCCCTCAGTTGTGGTCACTGTCTATCAATGTAGTAAGTTGTTATAGTGATTAATTGTATTCTCCATGTTGTGTACTACCATCCCTGTGACCTACCTATATTATGATTGTGAATTATACTGTCCCTTATTCCCCTTCTCCTTCCCTCCCCACCCACCCTTCCCAGCCACTGCCCTTTGGTAACCACTAGTCCCTTTCGGAGTCTGTGGGTCTGCTGCTATTTTGTTCCTTCAGTTTTATTTTGTTTTTATCCTCCACAAATACATGAAATCATTTGGTATTTGTCTTTCTCCACCTCCTTATTTTACAGAGCATAATACTCTCTAGATCCATCCATTTTGTTGCAAATGGCAGGATTTCTTTTCTTTTTGTGGCTGAATAATTTTCCATTGTGTATATGTACCACATCTTCTTTATCCATTCATCTACTGATGGACACTTAGGTTGCTTCCATATCTTGGCTATTGTAAATAGTACAGCAATAAACATTGGGGTAAAACACACAATATTTATAAATATTTTTTCCATCCAAAGGATGGATTTCCTGAATCATTTTCCATAGACTATGATCAAAAGATATTTTTATTTTAGATGGTGCTTTTGTTTTTGGTGTCAGATTAAAAAAAACATTGCCAAGACCTATGTCAAGGAGTTTGCCTCATGTTTTCCTCTAGACTTTATGGTTTGAGATCTTACATTCAAGCCTTTAATCCACTTTGAGTTAATTTCTGTGTATGTTATAATACAGTGGTCCAGTTTCATTCTTCTGCATGCAGCTATCCAGTTTTCCCAATACCATTTATTCAAGAGATTGTCCTTTTCTCATTGAATATTCATGGCTCCTTTGTGTAAATTAACTGACCATATATTCATGGGTTTATTTTTGGGCTTTCTCTTCTGTTCCATTGATCTATGTGCCTGTTTTTATGCCAGAACCATACTGTTTTAGTTACTATAGCTTTGTAATGCAGTTTGGAGTAAAGGTGTGTGATGCCTCCAGCTTTGTTCTTTCTCAAGATTGCTATGGCTATTCAGGGTCTTTTGTGGTTCCATACAAATTTTAAGAATGGTCTATTTCTGTGCATGTTTATTTATATTTATATTATTTTAAAGTGGGGAAGTTCTGCCTGTTTAAACAAATTGATTTATTTATGTTAACTTACTGTATATTGGATATTTTATATGCTTTGGCAAATTTTGAGGGCAAGTGCTATAAACTGCAGGTAGAACAACTAAATAGGAGCCTGAAGATAGATCTAAATACTCCTAGTGCTGGAAATGATATTCATACATAAAATGAAATAGATTCTGAAACATAAAAGAGGTAGATGTGCTCACAGCAATGCAGGAGACAAATGGTCTCCTTAAGTCTGTTTGCTGAGACTGATCTTCTAATTAACCTGTGTTGTTAACCAGGAATTTTATGCTAACCTTCACTTTGAGAAGTTAGTTCTTATTGAGGCCTAATAATATTGTTTGCAAAGATTCTTCCTCTTTTTTTCTGTTGTTTTAAACATGGGACAATTGATTTTAAAAATCTTTAAAATGCCAAATACTTACATAATTTGGTATGTTCACTCATAATTCATTATGCATAAGTATTTTAAGAGGGTTATAAAGTTACTTCATTTAATTTAATTTGAAAGAAATAATGTTTAATTTGAACACCTTTTTTTCAAAGCTATTGACCTTTAACTTAGTAATACAAAGATCTCCATACTGCTGTTTCTGCTAATGAAACCAAGTGATTCAAGTTGACCATACTCTCTCAACATTTAGATAATGAAGATATTTGGTGCAAATAATGCTTCGAGTTGAACAGCAGGCCCTTGGAGTCCTTGCTTTCATCTTTAATCTAAATTGTCTGCATGAATTTCCTAGAACTGATAAACCATCAAGAGAATCATGAGATGTGGGCCTTGGGGTTAATTTATAACACTGCTGTCTTCCATGCTGAATAAAGCCACTTTTCTTTTTTTAGGCCTACATAAGTGTTTTGTAAAAGTATTCCAGTTGATGTATCCTATTTTGAGTTCTTCATTATTATAATCTTGAAACATTTGGTTAAAAGAAAAAATTGTGGGAAAGCCAGATATAACTCAGGATGTTTTCTATTCACGTAAGATCTCTATTTCAAAATGTTAGAGATTTTGTTGCTTGAGTTAAAAGTTATTAAATAATATTGTAAGTAGTGAAAGATACATTGATTTAACCAATAAGATGGATATAAAGTCTAATATGTGACCTTTATCAGCAATTTTTCTTTCTATTACCTCTTATTTTGGACATTGAGCTCAAAATATTTTCTTAAATATGCCAGTGGATTTATCTATACTTTCTGTTTTCTAAGTTTGCATGTAAACTAATTTCACCCATAAAAAAAATCAGTTAAAATTTATGATTTCATGAAATGGCATCAGTCTAAAGTCTTTACTCTTAAGATTAAAAAGCAGAATGATATAGTTCCATATCTTAAATTTTAACTTATTTGTTGAAGATTTTGTGAAAATTTGCATTTGTATGATGACTTATGATTGAAGATTTTTATGAATTATGTTACCATCAGTCACCCTTATAAACTGAGACATATTTTACAAATAAAAGGTTTTTATACATGAACATGAAGACTGATTATTTTCCTTTCAGGAAATGCTATTTTTTAAATCCCAAGCTTAGTTTGTTTTTTTTTAATGTTTTAAGGAAAAAAATTGTCTAGCTACCCCTTTTTTCTTTCCTACATTTTGATTGGAAATTTGAAAGCTGAAGGAAGTGTATTTCAGTAATGATTTTTATATCCCAGTTTTTACATTTACCAGCCATTTGACCTTGTAAAATCATTTAACCTCCTTGAGACTCTGTTATCTATAAAGTGAGGGTGATAATCAGGAGATACTACCTATAAAGAGTGTTTGAAACTCTAAACTGCTCTACAAATGTTAATTGCATTCTTAGGTAACTCCAGTTGACAAAGCTGTAATTATATTGCAGAGATGAAAGAAGATGCAAGGCAGGGGTGAGAGGTTGGGGGAAGGATGTGTATGAACAAAGACCCAAAGAGGACCAGCTGATTAGTCTCTGTTCATGGACAGTGGCCACCTCCTGGGAGATAGCCATTTATAAAGCATTTTTTCCAAATGAACTCTGAAAATGTGAAACAGCAAATATTTATGTATAACAGTGGATCTCAAACTTTAGCATTATAGGTTCAACAGGAAGGCTTGTTGAAACATCAGTTGCTGGGCCTCCCTCCCAGAATTTCTGATTCAGTATGTCAGAATGGGACTGAGAAGTTACATTTCTACCAAGTTCTCTAGTGAACTTAAAGCTACTGGTCTAGGACATGCATTTCGAGAATATCTGATCTAGACTGTGAATGAAAAGAATGTTAGAAAATTCCAGTTGGTCATTTAGTAGAAACTTGGCTAGCATTTACTTGGCTGAAAAGAGACTTTATTTTGGATTTGATGACAGAATGGCGATTACTGATTGGATCCTTAAAATACAAGAGTCACCATGTAATTTACCATTCGAAACATATAATTTAGAGTTCAAAGGGAATTTAGAGTTAATCTTCATCATTTTCCAAATGAGAAAATGGAAGGCAAGAGGAGATAAGTGACAAATAATTACTGAAAAAATTATGTAATTATAAAAGTCACATAGAAGGTTCTGATAAAAATGATAATAGAATCGACTACCCAGTGCTCATTCTACTCCCAAGGTTGCCTGTAGATGATATATTCCTCTTACCCAACAGGCAAAGAAATAGAGTAAACATGAATGAGAGAGGTTTACTCTCACCTAGGTAGTTGTCAGAAGATGGATGTGGCACATTGTAGGGATTTCTCATGACAGTCAATCACCTTGGCTCTAAGAAATTAAGATGCTTATTACATCCATGGATTTTTCTTTCCAATTATGCAGTTAATAAAGACTCATTAAAGTTGTCAAGAATCAATTAATTTCTCATTAATGCAGCCCAGGTTAAAGAAGAAAAAGAATACAAAATCTATTTATCTTTAGATTGCTCTGGTTTTCACTTAACAGTGTTTAAAATATTTGTTCCCCTAACTGGAGCCTCACCTGCCTAATTGCTTTGTTTCAGTTGTTTCTCATTAATATGTAAATCAACTTGTTCACATTCTAAGGTGGAGTAAAAAACCTCTGCAGGGGCTGTGCAAGGGTGTGTGCAGAATCACTTGGGGCGGTTTCTCGATGCAAACACGTGGATTATTGCTCCTTTATATTCTCATCTCGGGAGAAGCTGCCTTATGAGATTTCAGGCAGTTGTGTTTTTGCTGTTCTATAGTGGTAGATTGGTTTGTTGCCTTTCAACAGAATCAATCAACTGGAGTCATATCACAGGGTAGAGTATCAATCAGCAAGCACAGTCTGTCCTTGAGCCATGACGCCAAAGAGCTGAAATTGTTTTGGTGAAGGTTTTATGTGCTGAGCTTAGAACTAGTTCTCTTCTTAGAGCAAGTAGTGATTTATACCTAGCAGATGGTAAAGACTGCTGATTTAATTTAGTTTTACTTCACAACTAGGAGAAGAAAGGTAGCTGGCTTAAAAAATGTTATGATGAATTAAAATTTAGAAGTGTGTGAATGTTTGTATATGTAGAAATGCATGAGTATATTTTATACAAAATACATACAGACACATACACACCAGATTTCAGATGCCTTCTGAGCTGATTGTTACATATAGGTGCCAATTGTTACACTGGCCTCAGCTTCTTGTAAAATGCCCTTGGTGTCCCATTTAAAGTTTATAAGGAACAACAGATTTGAGGCATTGTCATTTATAGCCTCAGTATAAGGTAAAGCCTCAAGGTAGAGTAAGAGTGTCTGTGGCATTGAGTTGGTGACCCTGGAGCACCATTAGCCTTGCTCCCCGACCAACTGTTTACCTGCTCTGGAGAACAATATTCCAGTAGGAATAGCATTCATGTTGATTTTTTCATTTTAGGTGGATTTTCTTCACTCAAAATTCTGAGACCCTGGTAAAGTATAGCCAGAAAACACATTCTAAACTTATATGCCAAACCAGAGCAATGAAGATCACATTTTTGTCATCCAAGAAAGCATCTCTGAATCTTCTGTAAGGCTGTGTTTATATCAGATATGCATATAAATCCAGATAAGCAAAGTTAACTACCCCTAACTGTCTCTGGGACTCCAATACCCTAATCAGTATATGTTCCTGGTACATCCTTCATGTCACCACTCTGCATTATTGCTGCCATTGGTCCTGTGTCTTCCTCTTATGCAGAAGCAGTGGGAACCAGGATAACTTATCAGGGAGCAATAACTGGATATTTCAGGCAAAATGAGCACCAGTAAGCCTTCCCAGACAGGCCTCATTTAAATCCTATTTTGATATTACAGCACTACATCTGGCAGGCCGTGAAAGGGCTCCTTTGTACATCTCAGCGTCACCCAAAAGGCCACAATAACGCTTCTTGACTTTGTAGGAATGTCCACCTTAGAGATGAACTTTATAAATAATTTTGGCTTCTTGAAGAAGATAAACTTTTTATTAAAATCATGGCATTATATTTTAGGTGTAGTCCTGTGATTGAAATAGAATTCTTAACATTACCTTCGTTTAACACCTTTTGCTGGTAATTAAAGCCACTTGGATGCTGAGGTCTGAATAACTATATGTGGTTCCCAGGCAGGTGTTCTTTAACTGCCAATGAAACTCGGCATTGACTATCTTAAATAAACCACAGTTATTATTTTTCAGTAAATGCAGAGAACTGGGCTAAGCATTGAAAAATATATCAATAGTATAAAGTCATCTATGGCATCCCATACTTCAAAGAGCTTACAATTTAGTTGGGTGAACCTGAGACCACTACATAATTTACAAGGTCTAATGCAGAATGAAAATTTAGGACTCCTCATTTGAAAATTATGAAGAAATTCAAGACAGCAACAAGCAGAACATGAAACCAAGTGCAGGAACCTTCTGAGCATCAGGGACCCTGTGTGACTGTGCAAGTCACATATACCCATGAAGTCGGCACTAAATGAAACAAAAATGAACACATATGGAGCATTTCTATGTGATAGATTTAACATTCTAAGCTCTTTACTTCAAATGATCTTATTTAATCCTCACACTGACTTTGTAGGGTGGTCACTGTTACAGCACATTAAAAAAGGTAATAAGGCTCAAAGAGGTTAAAGAGTAAGTCACATAACTAGTATGATTTAACTTCAAATCTCTTCCTATATGTATGTTTTGTATCATCTCATTAGAGAATAAGATACAAGATATACATAATAAAACTATAACTGAACATATGAGGCAATAGATGCTAAAATGTCTGAGTGCTATATTCAGTAAATGTTTTAATCAATGAATTATTTTTAGACAAGCCAGCTCATAAAAGCTGTGATGTTATACAACCTCTGAAAAGTTCACTTATCCTGGTATAAAATTAAATCCTTCAATAAATCACCCAGCGGTAAGGGGGATGTGTGAAAAAAATCACTAATACTTTTGATTTGACATTGTGAGGTCAAATCATTGTGTGATCTAATTAATCTTTAAAAGATTTAATTTTTTTTTTTATTGTCAGTTTCTGATAGTTCAGCCAGTTAACCTCTTGGGTTGCCTTGGTATAAAATGATGTGGGATTTAAACAAACCTAATTAATAGCTATGTCCTTGATCACAAGCTTCCACCCTTGATCCTCAAAAGTTCCCTCAAATGCTATTAAATTCTCTTCCCCAAAAAAAAGAATAACTTTGCATAGAGAAAACTGGCAAATGCACCCTCAGCTAAACAATTGAAGTTGACATCATCAGGGATCTCTCAGTTTACTAGGATGCAGTAACACCATTAATGTCTTAAGGACAAAACCACCTACAAATACTGTGTTTCTTTGCTGATTTGTTTTATGAGCACACAGTGGCTTATAAACATAAGAAAATTTATTCCCAAAATAATTTACTTGAACTTGAATCATGTCAACTGTAGACTTCTACTTAGTAAGCATTCCATTACCACACTTGTCAAACATCTAACAGACAAGTACTGTATTTGATTATAATACATTAGATAACAAAGCTCTTACCATTTTGTATTAGCTTAGAACAATGAAGAAGCCAGATCTGAATTCCCCTGAATTTAGAGAATCTTAAAATAAATCAGTGCATGAAAAGCATGTATTCTATGTTAATATTTCTACCACTCCCTGAAAAAACATTAGATGAAATGAATTGATAAGCCTGAATCGTTTCCTAGTGCCAGAAAGTAAAGGCATGCTCACAAAACGCAATGATGAATGTATGTCAGAAGGACACAGGAGCCAACTGAAAGAGTTCTCAGTGTCTCGTGCCAAACACTCTGAGCACCACAATAACAATGTGGCGTTGGAATATAAGCCAAAGTATAAAATAAATACCCATGTGTCCATACTGATATAAGGAGAATGAGTAAATAATAAATAGGGATGACTAGACAAATCTCTGTACTGAGGAAAATCAAATAATTCATTCGGATACTCTGCCATCTGGAATAGGGAGCATAATTCCACACCCATTATTTGTGAGCTGCACAGAGCACCTTCCTCTCTAAAGCATGGTATGGAAAGGAGAAAAAAAGACTTGTCATAGAGAAAACTGACAAATGCTCCCTCAGCTAAACAACTGAAGTTCACATCATCAGGGATAACTCATGGAATAACATTCACTCTTGATACTGTGTGATGTAAAAGACATCTTCCTCTATATACTTCGTCCCTCATAACCCCAATCTAAGCATGAGAAAAATGTCAGACAGACTCGAATTGAGGGATAGTCTGAAGAATACCTGACCAGTACTCCTCAAAATTGTCAAGGTCATCAAAAACAAGGAAAGTCTGAGAAATGTCATAGTTTAAAGGAGTCTAAGAAGACATGCAGGCTGAATGTAGTGTTGTCTCCTGGAGCAGAATGAGGACATTAGGGCTAGACTGAGAATTCTGAATGAAGTGTGTATTTTACTTATAAATCATAAAAAATGTAATACTAATACTCATACTCAGCTTCACTTGTCACAAACATGTTCTTTGTAACAGATCAGGGTGAACTAAGTTCCAATTCAAGATCACAAATTGTTTATATTTGTCTCATATTTTTAAAAATTTTCAAGTCTTTTTGTGATAGCATTTTGGCTTACTTAGAAGATCATGTCATTTGTTCTGTAGAACAATTACACCTTCTGTATCCCACCTTCTGAATTTATCACTTTCTTGTGTTTTTTTGTTCTTGTTGCTCTAACCTTAAATAAAATTTGTCAACATAAACAAAGAGGTAGGGCGGAGCCAACATGGCGGCGTGAGTAGGACAGTGGGAATCTCCTCCCAAAAACATATATACTTTTGAAAATACAACAAACACAACTAGCCCTAAAAGAGAGACCAGAAGACGCAGGACAGTGGCCAGACTGCAGCTACACCAGCGAGAACCCAGCGACTGGTGAAAGGGGTAAGATACAAGCCCCGGCCCGGCGGGACCCGAGCGCCCCTCCCCCCAGCTCCCGGCGGGAGAACAATAGGCAGAGCGGGAGGGAGACGGAGCCCAGGACTGCCGAACACCCAGCCCCAGCCATCCGGGCCAGAGCGCAGACACAGTATATGCCCAGGGGGCCCTGGATACTGGGAGAACAGGGGGTAGACCTCAGAGCGGGTGCTGAAGCTGATGCCCCTGTGACAAAGAAAAGCGGGGGCTTTTTTGAAAGTCTTAAAGGGACAGGGACTTAACAGCTTGACGGAAACAACCCAGGTCACAGTACAGCAGCTGGAAATTACAGGGAAAACCGGGTGCACTAACCCCCTGGGCAACAGCTCTGAGACCCCTCACGGAGGCAAACAGTCAAGCAGCCCCCCCATCCATCACCCCACCGGGCGCTGCGAAAGCAGAGAAGCAGCCTGAGACAAATTCCGCCCACAGAAAGGGAAATTTCTCCCTTCCGGCCAGGCAAGACACAAAGACCCACTCGACACGCAATTACCCAACACAAGCCACTAGGGGTCGCAGTTGCCCCAGTAAAGAAAGGCCAGTAGTAAGTGAAAATTTTGGCCCTCCCAGCTGACAGTCAATAGCACCTGTCAACATGAAAAGGCAAAAAAATATGATTCAGACAAGACTAACCCAGACAGCTTCGGCATCTGCTACATCTTCCCCTGAGAAGGAATCTGGGGAGATAGATTTAGCCAGTCTACCTGAAAAAGAATTCAAAACAAAAGTCATAACCATGCTGATGGACTTGCAGAGAAATATGCAAGAACTAAGGAAGGAGAATTCAGAAATAAAACAAGCTCTGGAAGGACTTCAAAACAGAATGGACGAGATGCAAGAGACCATTAATGGACTAGAAAACAGAGAACAGGAACGCAGAGAAGCTGATGCAGAGAGAGATAAAAGGATCTCCAGGAATGAAAGAATTTTAAGAGAGCTGAGTGATCAATATAAAAGAAATAATTTAAGAATCATAGGCATTCCAGAAGAAGTAGAGAGAGAAAAGGGGATAGAAAATGTCTTTGAAGAAATAATTGCTGAAAATTTCCCCAAACTAGGGGAAGAAATGGCCTCTCAGACCACAGAGGTACACAGAACTCCCATGACAAGGGATCCAAGGAGGGCAACACCAAGACACATAATAATTAAAATGGCAAAGATCAAAGACAAGGACAAAGTATTACAAGCAGCCAGAGAGAAAAAAAAGGTTACCTACAAAGGAAAACCCATCAGGCTATCATCAGACTTCTCAACAGAAACCCTACAGGCCAGAAGAGAATGGCATGATATACTTAATGCAATGAAACAGAAGGGCCTCGAACCAAGACTACTGTATCCAGCACGAATATCATTTAAATATGAAGGAGGGATTAAACAATTCCCAGACAAGCAAAAGTTGAGGGAATTTGCCTCCCACAAACCACCTCTACAGGGCATCCTACAGGGACTGCTCTAGATGGGAGCACTCCTAAAAAGAGCACACAACAAAACACCCAACATATGAAGAAGGGAGGAGGAGGAATAAGAAGGGAGAGAAATAAAGAATCATCAGATTGTGTTTATAATAGCTCAACAAGCGAGTTAAGTTAGACAGTAAGACAGTAAAGAAGCTAACCCTAAACCTTTGGTAACCACAAACTTAAAGCCTGCAATGGCAATAAATTCATACCTTTCAATAATCACCCTAAATGTAAATGGACTGAATGCACCAATCAAAAGACACAGAGTAATAGAATGGATAAAAAAGCAAGATCCATCCATATGCTGCTTACAAGAGACTCACCTCAAACCCAAAGACGCGCACAGACTTAAAGTCAAGGGATGGAAAAAGATATTTCAAGCAAACAACAGAGAGAAGAAAGCAGGTGTTGCAATTCTGGTATCAGACAAAACAGACTTCAAAATAAAGAAAGTAAAAAAAGACAAAGAAGGACATTACATAATGATAAAGGGCTCAGTCCATCAAGAGGATATAACCATTATAAATATATATGCACCCAATACAGGAGCACCAACATACCTGAAACAAATATTAACAGAACTAAAGGAGGAAATAGAATGCAATGCATTCATTCTAGGAGACTTCAACACACCACTCACTCCAAAGGACAGATCCACCAGACAGAAAATAAGTAAGGACACAGAGGCACTGAACAACACACTAGAACAGATGGACCTAATAGACATCTACAGAACTCTACATCCAAAAGCAACAGGATACACGTTCTTCTCAAGTGCACATGGAACATTCTCCAGAATAGACCACATACTAGGACACAAAAAGAGCCTCAGTAAATTCCAAAAGATTGAAATCCTACCAACCAACTTTTCAGACCACAAAGGCATTAAACTAGAAATAAACTGTTCAAAGAAAGCAAAAAGGCTCACAAACACATGGAGGCTAAACAACACGCTCCTAAATAATCAATGGATCAATGACCAAATCAAAATGGAGATCCAGCAATATATGGAAACAAATGACAACAACACTAAGCCCCAACTTCTGTGGGACGCAGCAAAAGCAGTCTTAAGAGGAAAGTATATAGCACTCCAAGCATATTTAAAAAAGGAAGAGCAATCCCAAATGAACGGTCTAATGTCACAACTATCAAAATTGGAAAAAGAAGAACAAATGAGGCCTAAGGTCAGCAGAAGGAGGGACATAATAAAGATCAGAGAAGAAATAAATAAAATTGAGAAGAATAAAACAATAGCAAAAATCAATGAAACCAAGAGCTGGTTCTTCGAGAAAATAAACAAAATAGATAAGCCTCTAGCCAGACTTATTAAGAGGAAAAGAGAGTCAACACAAATCAACAGTATCAGAAATGAGAAAGGAAAAATCACAACAGATCCCGCAGAAATACAAAGAATTATTAGAGACTACTATGAAAACCTATACGCTAACAAGCTGGGAAACCTAGGAGAAATGGACAACTTCCTAGAAAAATACAACCTTCCAAGACTGACCCAAAAAGAAACAGAAAATCTAAACAGACCAATTACCAGCAACGAAATTGAAGCGGTAATCAAAAAACTACCAAAGAACAAAACCCCCGGGCCAGATGGATTTACCTCGGAATTTTATCAGACATACAGGGAAGACATAATACCCATTCTCCTTAAAGTTTTCCAAGAAATAGAAGAGGAGGGGATACTCCCAAACTCATTCTATGAAGCTAACATCACCCTAATACCAAAACCAGGCAAAGACACCACCAAAAAAGAAAACTATAGACCAATATCCCTGATGAACGTAGACGCAAAAATACTCAACAAAATTTTAGCAAACCGAATTCAAAAATACATCAAAACCATCGTACACCATGACCAAGTGGGATTCATCCCAGGGATGCAAGGATGGCACAACATTCGAAAGTCCATCAATATCATCCACCACATCAACAAAAAGAAAGACAAAAACCACATGATCATCTCCATAGATGCTGAAAAAGCATTTGACAAAGTTCAACATCCATTCATGATAAAAACTCTCAGCAAAATGGGAATAGAGGGCAAGTACCTCAACATAATAAAGGCCATCTATGAAAAACCCACAGCCAACATTATATTGAATAGCGAGAAGCTGAAAGCATTTCCGCTGAGATCGGGAACTAGACAGGGATGCCCACTCTCTCCACTGTTATTTAACATAGTACTGGAGGTCCTAGCCACGGCAATCAGACAAAACAAAAAAATACAAGGAATCCAGATTGGCAAAGAAGAAGTCAAACTGTCACTATTTGCAGATGACATGATACTGTACATAAAAAACCCTAAAGACTCCACCCCAGAACTACTAGAACTGATATCGGAATACAGCAAAGTTGCAGGATACAAAATCAACACACAGAAATCTGTGGCTTTCCTATATACCAACAATGAACCAACAGAAAGAGAAATCAGGAAACCAACTCCATTCACAATTGCATCAAAAAAAATAAAATACCTAGGAATAAACCTAACCAAAGAAGTGAAAGACTTATATTCTGAAAACTACAAGTCACTCTTAAAAGAAATTAAAGGGGACACTAACAGATGGAAACGCATCCCATGCTCATGGCTAGGAAGAATTAATATCGTCAAAATGGCCATCCTGCCCAAAGCAATATACAGATTTGATGCAATCCCTATGAAACTACCAGCAACATTCTTCAATGAACTGGATCAAATAATTCAAAAATTCATATGGAACCACCAAAGACCCCGAATAGCCAAAGCAATCCTGAGAAAGAAGAATAAAGTAGGGGGGATCTCACTCCCCAACTTCAAGCTCTATTATAAAGCCATAGTAATCAAGACAATTTGGTACTGGCACAAGAACAGAGCCACAGACCAATGGAACAGACTAGAGAATCCAGACATTAACTCAGACATATATGGTCAATTAATATTTGATAAAGGAGCCATGGACATACAATGGCGAAATGACAGTCTCTTCAACAGATGGTGCTGGCAAAACTGGACAGCTACATGTAGGAGAATGAAACTGGACCATCGTCTAACCCCATATACAAAAGTAAACTCAAAATGGATCAAAGACCTGAATGTAAGTCATGAAACCATTAAACTCTTGGAAGAAAACATAGGCACAAACCTCTTAGACATAAACATGAGTGACCTCTTCTTGAACATATCTCCCCGGGCAAGGAAAACAACAGCAAAAATGAACAAGTGGGACTATATTAAGCTGAAAAGCTTCTGTACAGCAAAAGACACCATCAATAGAACAAAAAGAAACCCTACAGTATGGGAGAATATCTTTGAAAATGACACATCCGATAAAGGCTTGACGTCCAGAATATATAAAGAGCTCACACGCCTCAACAAACAAAAAACAAATAACCCAATTAAAAAATGGGCAAAGGAACTGAACAGACGGTTCTCCAAAAAAGAAATACAGATGGCCAACAGACACATGAAAAGATGCTCCACATCGCTAATTATCAGAGAAATGCAAATTAAAACTACAATGAGGTATCACCTCACACCAGTAAGGATGGCTGCCATCCAAAAGACAAACAACAACAAATGTTGGCGAGGCTGTGGAGAAAGGGGAACCCTCCTACACTGCTGGTGGGAATGTAAACTTGTTCAACCATTGTGGAAAGCAGTATGGAGGTACATCAAAATGCTCAAAACAGACTTACCATTTGACCCAGGAATTGCACTCCTAGGAATTTACCCTAAGAATGCAGCAATCAAGTATGAGAAAGATCAGTGCACCCCTATGTTTATCGCAGCACTATTTACAATAGCCAAGAATTGGAAGCAACCTAAATGTCCATCGATAGATGAATGGATAAAGAAGATGTGGTACATATACACAATGGAATACTACTCAGCCATAAGAAAAGGGCAAATCCAACCATTTGCAGCAACATGGATGGAGCTGGAGGGTATTTTGCTCAGTGAAACAAGCCAAGCAGAGAAAGAGAAATACCAAATGATTTCACTCATCTGTGGAATATAAGAACAAAGGAAAAACTGAAGGAACAAAACAGCAGCAGAATCACAGAACTCAAGAATGGACTAACAGGTACCAAAGGGAAAGGGACTGGGGAGGATGGGTGGGTAGGGAGGGATAAGGGGGGGAGAAGTAGGGGGGTATTAAGATTAGCATCCATAGCGGGGTGGGAGAAAGGGGAGGGCTGTACAACACAGAGAAGACAAGTAGTGATTCTACAACAGGTTGCTACGCTGATGGACAGTGACTGTAAAGGAGTATATAGGGGGGACCTGGTATAGGGGAGAGCCTAGTAAACAAAGTATTCGTAAGTATTCGTCATGTAAGTGTAGATTAATGATTAAAAAAAAAAAATGCAGTTCCTATGTGGTGACCTCTAATGAGTTCTACACAATAATATAAAGGACATATAAAAGTGTAGGCAAAGGGTCTGTTTGTGTTTATACAGAGGATCAAAGCCTAATTTGGCTACCCCGAAAATGAACTAAGAAACGATATGAAAGAGAACTTCCAACATCAGCACTCTCGGGAAGACTCATGCCAGAAGATGATCATCAAAAAACCCCAACAAAGATCCACGCACTGCTACAGCTGTAGATGCACTCATCCCACCAGCTCCTGGACTTGCCATGGGAATGAAGGAGATATCTAAGCTGGCCTGTGCATACAGTAAAACAACAAATTTGACTGGATCTATACTGTTGGAACTCAACCAAGAATTAGGAGAAGTGCAAATTGTAGCGCTCCAAAATCTCACAACTACAGACTATTTACTGTTAAAAGAACATATGGGATGTGAACAGTCCCCAGGAATGGGTTGTTTTAATTTGTCTGATTTTTCTCAAACTATTCAAATTCAGTTAGATAATAACCATCATATCATTGATAAGTTTTCACAAATGCCTAGGGTGCCTAACTGGTTTTCTTGGTTTCACTGGAGATGGCTGGTAATTACAGGTATGCTTTGGTTATGTAACTATACTCCTATTATGTTAATGTGTGTGCGCAATTTAAGTAGTAGCTTAAAATATATACATGCTGAAGTTACTCTACAAGAAGATATGTCAAAGAAATAATCAATCTTCCCATGTTTTCTCCCGCCTGCTACTTCTATAGCTTTTCTTCTTCCTTCCTAATTACAACGAATTCTTAAATAGAATTCGTGCCTCATATCAAATTTACCGAGTATCATAACTCCTCCAAGTGGTAAAGATACCTCAAGACAAATGCTGGGCATAGAAGCCACAGGGCATAAATATGCAAAGAAATAAAAAGCTAACCATTTCAAACAATAAGGCTTCTCTCTCACTTACCAACTTAACATTTCCCTGTGTGGCCCCGGAAGATGACTGGTTAGCCAGAGACGGGTAAGATTCCTCAAGGGAGGAACAACCTAAGACAGGCACAGTCGCTGGGGGGTCATCAGGTGAGAAATTGGGGATCAACAGAGGTGAGGCTTAGAACCTCACCCCCCCTGTTCTGAGAGAAATCTTCTGCATATGTGGATGTTTTATTGCCCTTGTCTAGCTTGGATTAACACATAGTCTACAGGCACACACCTGATTATATACATTTGCTCTCTTACAACACTAAACTATGTTTTCTACCTTTATGTTGTATCTACCTACCACTTCAGCATCTTATTAAAAATAATAAAGAGAGAAATGTGGTATCCACATATAAATCAAGTATAAAAATCAAATGTGTATTCATATTTGAACTGACTGTTTATAGTTCATAATGCATGAGCAAAACCAAAAGTTTCTGTGATGACTGCCCTTGTACTGTTCACCATGTAACTTATTCACTATGTAAGAATTTGTTCTCCATGTAAGAACTTGTTCGTTATGCTTCAGAAGATTGGAGACTGACGAAAATTAGGCTTGGGGTGGATTAATGATTGTGCATTGAGCATTGACTCCCCTATACAGAATTTTATTGTTGTTAACAACCATTTGATCAATAAAAATGAGAGATGCCCTAACAACAACAACCAAGAAAAAGTACACACTTCCAATTGTAAAATAAATAAGCAACCGGGATGTAATGTATAGCATAAGGAATATAGTCAAAATATTGTAACAACTTGGTATGGTGATAGCTGGTACTTAGAATTATCATGTATATAAATGTTGAATCACTGTGTTGTACACCTGAAACTAATGTAATGTAATACTGTGTGTCAACTACCCTTCAATAAAAAATAATTATCTAAAAAAAAAAAAAAAAAAACAAAGAGGTAAATGCTATTGTGTGGCCTTTCCTTTGGAATTACATAATCAGTTTATCAAATCATCCCAGAGTTTGTATCTTTATACATAATGCTAACTGTTGTTATGTGCACAAAATAACAACTTAAAGCCGTGTTAGGATGTTGACCCAGCTACAGTTACCACACAATTGGTTAATGTCCTAATTGCAATTAATGCCAAGTATAGATTTAGTGTATGCTACTTCCTTGAGTGGAATGATGGCTATGTCATTGAACAAAAGTATTATGCTTTGTAAAAAAACAAATAACCTGACTTAAAAATGGGCAGAAGATTTGAATAGAAATTTTTCCAAAGGAGACATACAGATGGACAGCAGGCACATAAAAAGAGGCTCCACATCACTAATCATCAAGAAAATGCATATCAAAATCAAAATGAAATATCACCTCACATCTGTTAGAATGGC
Organism: Manis pentadactyla; assembly: GCF_030020395.1. Taxonomy (NCBI): domain Eukaryota; kingdom Metazoa; phylum Chordata; class Mammalia; order Pholidota; family Manidae; genus Manis; species Manis pentadactyla. The sequence continues at coordinate 62,435,219 of NC_080025.1, read as the reverse complement.
TATTATCAAACAGACAAAAGAAAGCAAGTGTTGGTGAGGATGTGGAGCAAAGGGAGCCCTCGTGTGCTGTTAGTGGGAATGCAAGTTGGTGCGGCCACTGTGGAAAGCAGTATGGGGGTTCCTCAGAAAATTAAAAATGGAATTAACATACGACCCAGCAATTTCTCTTCTGGATATTTATCTGAATAAAATGAAATAACTGACTTGAAAAAGATATGTCACCCCCATGTTTATTGAAGCATTTTTTAAAATAGCCAAGATACGGAAGCAACCTAAGTCTTCATCAGTGGTTGAATGGATAAAGCAAAAGTCTTAAATATATAATGAAATAGTACTTAGTTGTAAAAAAGAATGAAATCTTGCTATTTATGACAGCATGGATGGACCTTGAGAGAATTATGCTAAATGAATTAAGTCAGGCATAAAAGACAAACACTGGATGATCTTAACTTACATGTAGAATCTTAAACAAAACCAAGTTCATGGATACAGAGAATAAATTGGTGGTTGTCAGAGGCAGGAGAAGGAGGACAAAATGGGTGAAGGGATTTAAAAAGCATCAACTTCCACCAAATGATTTCACTCATTTGTGGAGTACAACAACAAAGCAAAACTGAAGAACAAATGAAGAACAAAACAGCAGCAGATTCACAGACTCCAAGAAGGGACTAGCAGTTACCAAAAGGAAGGGGGAGGGAGGGTGGGTGAGGAGAGAGGGAGAAGGGGATTAAGGGGCACTATAATTAGCACTCATGATATAGGTAGGTCACAGGGAAGGTGGTACAGCATGAAGAAGACAAAGAATGACTCTATAACATCTTACTATGCTGATAGACAGTGATTGCAAAGGGGCGGAGCAGGGGGGACTTGATAATATGGGTGAATGTTGAAACCACAATGTTGCTCATGTGAAACCTTCATAATATTATCAATGATACCTTAATTTAATAAATAAAGTATAAAATTCCAGTGATAAAAATAAGTCATGGGTATGTGATGTCCAGCATGGTGACCACAGTTCCTATTTCTGTATTGTATATTCGGAAGTTGAAAGAGAGTAAATCTTTTAAGTTCTTGTCATAAGAAAAAAAGTTCGTCACTCTTTGTGGTGATGGATGTTAAGCAGAATTCGTGTGGTGACCATTTTACAATTTATACAAATATCAAACCATTATGTTATACATTCTAACCTATTATAATGTTATATTTCAATTGTATCTTAATTTTTTTTTAAGTTTTATGCTTTGCAATGTGATTGCACAGTGCAAAGTAGTCATCCCTTGGAGTAAGATTTTCCAAAGTAAACTCTAGAAAGAGTCACCCTCTTGATTTAAGAGCCCTTTGAGCTTGGAAAGAAACTCCAAGATAATTAGAGTTTTCTCAGTGAGAAAAATAGAAAGCCCCTTTTAATATTCTTTTCGTGAAATACAGATGTTTCATGATTAAGAGAATGTGACTGTATGTGTTTGATTTTTTTAAAGAGTGTGTGATTCATAAGGAAGATACTTAGTGGGTTTGAACTTTAACCCAATTTTGTTATGCTAACACGTAGGCTATGTTTCTGCCCTAGTAGTTGGGGAGTTTTGTGTAAGATTTTGTGTTTTACTTTGTTGACACAGAATGATTTTCAATCATGACTTTTTCCCTCTTCTCATCAGCATGCACTTAGTTATTTTTTTCTCCCTACCCAGCCATTCCCCACCTGGCAATCATACTATTAGTGATGCCCTTCATCTGTCTTATCTTCACCATGCCTTTCCTGGAGGAAAAATGTCCTTTTTAATATTAGATACATTTCTTTTAGTATGTGATTGTCCCAGCTTTTGCTTGAATTGCATGGCTTTGTTTTTAACATTTGCCTACTTGCTACTTCTTACATTTTGGAAAGTGAGCTATGTCATGCTGCACCTTCTCCCATGCTTGGTGGAGAAGTATGTATATATTCATCATACACATATGCTCTTTTATCAAGACATTATGAGAAAAGAAGTATTGTAACCAAGCTCCAAGGGTAGTGAGAGAGTATCCTGAGATATCATGTCATCTTTCAAAATCGAGAATTTATCAATAGCTATTAACAACCTTTCCTGGTAAAAAGATAATTCTGTTTTATTAAAAGCACAGTGATAATGAGAGTGCACTTTTCTCCCCCTGTTCATTAGATAGGAGAAACCTCAGGCAGAGGAAACAAATTGGGCCTTAGCACCTAAGGTCTTATTTATGACACAAAAACAGCATCAGCAGACATCTGTATTTTGCCTGAAGATTTCAGCCCTGGGCAAGTTCACTATGGATTCAGTGAGACCAAGAAATGACAACGGTACGTTCTTGGGTAGAAGACTTTATATCCAGCTTTATTCTCCCAGTGGTAAGTCCAGCACTAGAATCATGTCTGCACCCAGCAGCCTGCAGGTCTGTGATCCTCCTCATCTCTGTTTCTGCCCAGAGCACTGGTGAGAGCTCTTTATATAGTGACTCAGTCAATAATAGCTCATTACCTATGGGTGTGGAAGCAGTAGCCTAGCAGTAGGCCAATTACATAATCACATAGTTTAGGGTCAGGTGAGGATCCTGGCCATAGGAACTTCCATTTTCCCCAGTCTGCCATTAAGATTCAACCCAAAAGATGCCTGTTGGTGGTGATGTAGTATTGAGTGCTGTGCCAGTGTTTTCTATTATGGACTGTGGAATAAAATACCATAAATAAGATGACAGTCTTTAAAATGGTATTACTTTTTTAAAGTCATATCTGTTGGTCCCTTTTAATACAGTAAAATAATGACCATTATAGGAATTTACTGCTCAGAGAGAAGTCAACTGGTGGCAAGTCAGAGTGCTACATTTTATTTGATAGTGCATATGATAAATTCCTCAGTTCCTAAGTTTTCTGACTAATGAATATGAAGCACCATCTTGTGTTGACACAACTGGTTTCTAGTGATATTGCTTTACTGGCAAGGCCACATCCCTATTTAATAGGCCACATATGCATAGGGAGTTCCCAGCTTATAATGGGTTAGTGTTACAAAGGCTTATTTGTAAGTTGGTGGTTTAGAATTCAAAATACATTTTTTCCACAGAATACATTTTATGAATGATACATAAATTTACAATCAAGTTCAGCTAATTACCATTTAATTGTATTTATTATCATTATTTAGCTTATGAGATAGTTTTATTGTATGAAATTGGAAACATGAAAAAAGTAATAAAAATCACCTGCATAATTATCTTAATCCCATTTTTTCCTCATGTATATGAAGACATTTTTACAAAATTAAAAGACATAATTACAAAATTAATAATAAAAAATAATTATAAAATTATCCTGTATGTTTTTATATCTTGTTTTATTTATCTAACATTAAAAAAAATATTGCTGTTGTATTTTGGTGGGATTTGTTACCATTGAATTTTTTATAGCAAAGTGATAAGATATAACAATATAATATAAAAAGTCAGTAATGAAGCTTATAAAAAAAGCACTACATCAGTGACCTCTCCAATGCCAAGCAATGTGCTTATACTGCAGTTTCTTTTTAAATCAATGACAGATTCACTATTAAAAACAGTAAGATTCACATGGGGAAAATTCAAGCAGTATATTGGTTATGGTGTAGAGGTATTCTTTCTGCTGCTGACTGCTATACATTGTCCAGAAGTTTCATAAAGCATGCATGGGAGGTAAACATTTTGAAAACTTAAACTTGTCTTACATTGAACTGAATTTGGCTGGGCACAGAATTCTAGGTTGAAAATCATTTTCCTTGAGAATTTTGAGGCACTGTTCCATTATCTTCAAGCTTTTGGTATCTCTGATAAATTCTCTGCCATTTTTATTCTAGACTTTTCTATGTGATTTGTTACCTCGTTGGAAGCTTTTCTTTATCCTTGGTGATCCAAAAAGCTCATGAAGATGGGCTTTGTTTGCATCTCTGTATTTATTCATTTAGCTGGGCAACCAGCCATTGAAGGATAGAAACGCGTATCTTTCCAGTTAAGGAGTATTTTACTATATAAAATTATTTATACATATATATAATGTATACACACACATATATAATTTTTTGGTAATCCTATTAGTAAGCTGTTGGGGCATTTATGTTAATTTTCTATTTAACTTAATTATTTTTTTCTCCTCTGCTGTCTGATTTTTTGTCTTTTTTTCCCCTTTCATCTTAAGAAATAGTCTCAATCTTATCCTCCAACTCATGTCTGAATATTTTATGTCAACTGTCATATTTTTAATTTCTGAGAGCTCTTTCTTGTTCTCTGATTGTTCCATTTGTTCCCTTTTTTTAAAATAGCGTACAGTTCTTGTTCAGTGAGTGCACCATCCTCTGTCCTTTGGTCCTGAACTACTTTCTATTTAAATACTTGTGCATTGTGAGGCACCACCCAGTTGACTAGAAACTGTATGAAAAAGCCTTGGACTTAATTAAACGGTGGTGGGTTGGGCAGATGAATTTACCAAAGGAGATCTCAAGGCTGCCCTACCTAAAGGACTTTTCTCTTGGCTAATCCAGTTTCTGTGGAAAAAGACATTCCAAACCCGTGTCTGCCCGTTGGCATCCTGGAGCTGAGCCAAAAAGAACGGGCTAGGGAGTTTTACCGTTCAGTATGCAAGCCTTAATTTAATCCCTATTTTTTCAAGTTAGAGCCCCTTTCTTTTTGGATCCATTCTCCCTGGATGCCCCAGGTGAACAACCTTTTAAAAAATATACCTCGCAGTTTCTTCTTGATATGAAGAGTGGTAGTAATCAGCAGGGTGACAGAAATGGAAAATTCTGATGCAGGCTTTTAAACAATCTCTTTGATCCTGCCCCACCTCACCCCCGTCTTCCATCACCAGTTGTTGCCCACCATTGCAGGGTCCTGCAGGGCCGATTTACTTGCTTCTTATTGCTAACACTGCCTGCAGACTCTTAAGTTTGACCTTTTTCTCTTCTGTCAAGTGATTTGCCATTCCTCTCTCTGCTTTCTTTCTTGATACAGTGTATTCAGATTTAATGTGCACTAGAATTCATTTCAATTTCTTGTGTTTAGTTTTTTCGTTTTTGTTGGCATTTAGAAAAGTGCAGCAGACACATCTTCAGTCTTTGAAGTCCCAATTATCATACATCTGTCATTTCTACCATGTGATTAAATATCCCCCCAAAATACGTACACACACACACACACACACACACACATACACACAGTATGCTAGTTCCATCACATGGATGGATGACCATAGTTTAGTTGTCTAACTCCCTATGGCTAGACATTTAAGGTTCTTACATTCTTTCCTATTACAATATACACAAAACAAAGACAAAGATTACCTCATACATAAATCTTTGGATATGTCTCTAGGCTAAAATTGTATCCCCCACACTCAGGAGTCTATCAATTTATACTCTCGTAAGGTACAAGGCTTTCCATTTCATTACTAAACCAAAAATAAGTCTTATATACTTTTCCAATTTGAGAGGTAAGTTGACATATTTCTTAGTGTACAATTATATTTTTTACATTTAAAATATCTATTTTTTGTTAACCCTTTTTACTATAAAGAGATAATTTTCTTTAGGCATAGAATTTTCTACCCTAAACCAGATAATTATGTAAATTTTCTTCTAACATTACTGTAGTTAAATAGTAAGAATTTTATATTGTTTTATTTTAATTTCAACTCCTTAAAGACATCTGGAGTGTAATAATAGCTAAATTACTTTGAATACTCTGTAGCAGACATTATTCTAAATACTTTATATTTGTAAACTCATTTGATTAACTAATGCCTTTCAGTAAGGCATTACTACTACCCCTGTCTTATAGACAAGAAAACTAGAATTCTTTATGGAGGGAATTTTTTTTCACTATTTTTCCACAATTTACTATCTTACCTTATTTCCACTCTACTATTATACTATTACTGGATACAGTGTTCTCGAAATGTCAATTATGTTAGAAGTTTGATGGTGTCCAAATCTTTTATATTCCTACTGATTTTTTTTTTTGTCTAATTGTTCTATCAATTACCAATGGAGTTGTTTCTAAGTTTTCTAATCATGAATGTGGATTTGTCAATTGCTCACTTTAGTTCTGTTGGTTTTTGGTATATATTTTGAAGCTCTCTTAAAATTTACATAAACATTTATGATGTTATGTCTTTCTCAATAACTGACCTTTGTATTTGTATGAAAAGTCCTTTCTTGTCTGTGTTAATCTTTATTGTCCTTAAGTCTATTTTGCCTACATTCTCTTCAGCCTGAAGGCTTCCTTGAGATTTTCTTGTATTGCATTTCTGCTGGTCATGAATTCTTTCAGTTTTTCTTTACCTGAAGTGTTTTTTATTTCACCTTCATATCTGAAGTATATTTTGCTGCATATGGAATTCTTAGTTGACAGTTCTTTGTTGCCACTGTTGCTTAACATTTGAATATATTATTTCAATATATTCTGGCCTCCATTATTCCTGATGAAAAGTCAACAGTTAAATAAAGCATTATTCCCTTGTATGTAATGTGTCATGTTTTTTTCTTCTTTCAACATTCATATTCTCATCCCCCCCCCATTCTCCTCAGTACTCACATCATAACTGTGGTATGATTCTCCTTTTTTCTCTAGTCCTGCCTGCTACTTTTCCTGCATTCCACCTGTGTCCTGATTTTTTCATTTTTGTAAACAGTCATCTCACTGAATTCCGTTTAGTTTCAGTCCTTCAAGTATACATGTCCTCTTGTTTCTGCTTGCATTTAGTCACTCTCCATTTCCTATAGTAGTTTTTTAAAATAATACTTCATTCAGTTTTTATAAATATTACCCTTGAGAGAGTTCATACAACCATTTCTTTCTGCCATTACCAGAAGTCAGAATCCTATCCCCACAATTTGCAATGTTATCTTATCAGATACTAAATATTTATGTGCACTTTGGGGCTTTCTAAACTATACCAGTCTGCCTTATGTATGGCTGTTTTACTATATGGATATGCCAGTTCATTTTTTATTTCAGTTTTGAAAATGAAATATATGACAATTTCAACTATTTCCATTTAGGTATATTATGTGACTCTCTTTATTCAAGTCTTTCCTCCCAATACAGTTTTTTAATTGTTTCCATAGTCTTTCATATTTTTTGATTAGCTTATGTCTTATTGAATAAGTATGTTTGATAATGTTTGTTGCTATTATGAATCAGATATTTTTCATCATATTTCATAAGTGGTTATCCTTGTAACATAAGAAAGGTATAAATTTTTTCATTTTTGTAAACAGTCATCTCACTTAATTCTATTATTATAATTGATTTTCTGTTGTATCTTTTGGGTTGTCTCACTAAGCAGTAATTATCTTGAAATAATTAATGACATTTTATCTTTTTTTAATAACAGTGGAATCATATTATTACCTGTGCTGTGGGCAGGCTTTCCTTTGCTTTAGTTCCTGAAGTAGCACCCAACACTTATTTGCATCCCCATCCCCACCAAAAAAAATTTCAACTTCACCATATCGGTGTCCAATATTTTGTAAAGAAGCTTTGGCAGGAGATAAGAATTGCATGTTGCAGTCTTTTACACACTCATACACACACAAAAAAATTTTTTTTAACATCTCTCAGAATTGCAATCTCTGCTACCTACCAAATGTGGGTTTGCAGCCTCATTCTGACATTCTTTTGCTCACACTCTTCGTTCTCCCTCATTAGCTCTTGATTTCTAAATTGCTTGTCTCTTCTGTCGTAAGTAAGCACCGTTTGACTTATAGGCCCCATGACGCCCCCTGGAGGAGGACAGGTGGGTGTTCTGCTGCCAAACAAAGACATAAACAACAAAAATCCTTGGTTTGTTAAATTGTCTGAGAATATATCCCAGAAAAAAATAAAAATTTGGAGTAAGAATAGTTACCTTCTCTTCATCCTGATATAAATGGAAACTTCACTATGATTTTAGTGCATAGTATGTAGTACATATTTAGTAGCACACATTTTACTAAGCGTGATTTTTGGCTTATGGTTTGACATTGAAACTATCATGTGAAGAAAGTATGTTTTAATTACTGATTTACTAAGATTAAGGGATGTATGTTGAATTTATCAAATGCAATTTTAGTATCTCATAATTTCTTATTTAACTTATTAATGAGATGTTAATTAATGAGTTGGAAATACATGTGAATATATTTCCCAATATTAAGCAATCTCCTGTTCTTGGAATATAGCTTACTTTGTAAGCATGCTTTATTCTGTTAAAAAATTGCTGTATTATCATACTATGTTGATGGACAGTGACTGTGAATGGGTATGTGGGGGGGACTTGGTGAAGGGGGGAGCCTAGTAAACATAATGTCCTTCATGTAATTGTAGATTAATGATACCAAAATAAAACTAATAAAAAAATTGCTATATTTTTATTCAGTAATATTTATTAGATATTTTTCATTTATATTTATAAATAAGGTTCATTAAGCTTGCCAACAGCTTTTTTTTTTGCACTCTCCAGATTTTGTATCTGTGTTTTTCAACAACACAAGAATGTCTAGGGAGAAAAGAGTTTGTCTTTTTTAATTTTGGTTTTTCTTTGTTGGAAAAGAGAGGTAAATGTATTCATAAGTATGCTCAGACAGCCAACTGAAAGGAAAAAAAAATGTTTAAAAGAAAAGAAGAAAGGAGAGCTGTGTGAGTGTGTGGGAGAGAGTGGTTAACATTGATCGAAGTCAAGAATTAATTTTAATACCTACATTTTATAGTCATATGCTAGTGTATCTTTGTTACAGTGTTTTTCATGATTTCTTATCCTAATCTTTCATAATTACTAGATTTATTTTGAGCTGAACTCTTAGGGTTTTTTCATGGTAAGACATATATGATTATAAAACTCTCTAAGACTTTTTCACAATTTATAATTACCTTCCTTCTGAATTCAAATTCCAATGGCAACTTCTCTAGGTATTATAAAAATTGGTGACAACTTTAGACTTTTCAAAATGTACATATTATTTCCTTATTTTCTTGAATTTTAATGTTCAGGAAAGTGTGAAATAAACCTGAACTTTGTTCTATTTAGGCAGCATACTTTGTTTTCATTTTTTTTGTTATTTTGTGATGTAAGTTTTTTATCTTATAAATTCTAATTATTCTCCAAGGAATGTTTGCTAATCTCTTCATATATTGTACATGATGCCTTAAAAGTGACTTCTATGAGATACTTTGGTTATTTTTGAGAAAAGATAAGTTTTAATATATTACAGTTTGATCATTTTTATTTTGCTTTTGGTGAACAAATAATATGATGATTACACCTTCATTCAGCATGAGCTCTGGAGCCAGACTGCACTGAAAACCTTGCTTTTCCAGTTCCTTACTGTGTAACTTTGGGCTTGTTGGTTACCCGTCTGTCCCTCAGTTCTCTAATTTATAAACTGCATATAGTATTATAACAACTAACAGATTTGTGTAAGAATCAAATAAGTTAAAACAGAAGAGTGCATGGTGTCTAGGACATGTTCGGTAGTAGCAGCTATTTTACTGTTTCTCAGTTTGTTCCTGACTATTCCTAAGGCTTACCAGCACTTTTAATTATACTATTTCTCATTAAGTTTAATTTATTATATATTTGCATTCAAATTTCACTTTTCATTGTTGTTTTTTATGTAACTCATTGAAATTTCTGCAGGATATAATGTTTGTAATGCTTCTAATGTAGATTAAAATTCTGCTACTGAATTTCATTACTCTCCAGTTTTCCTTATATCAACACATTCTCAGCCCACTTTCTTCTCATCTTGGTTGCTCTCTTATTATCCCTCCTACTGTGCTTTTCTTTATCCCCATGGAAGTCATGTTTAAATGCATCTCAAGCCCAAAGCATATGTTTTCAAAAATCAATTTCTGTATGCTGTAGTAGATCCTTCTTAAATATGCTGCTTCCTCCATATCCAAGGGCTGTGTTCTCCTTTTATGCTGCAGGCTCTTGTGGCCTTACCACCACCACCCCGCGCACACACCAACCATTTTGTCTTTAATTCTTGAACAGGGAAAGGAGTGTTTAGGTCAAATAGGTAGATATTCATTGATTCTCCTTTCTGTGCACCTGACTGTTTGTTGAGTCTTTCTTATCTATCTTCAGCTAGAAAGATAGATTTTATTTATTCAGCTGAAGGTCAGGTGGCAAGGACATCATATGACTTCACTTCTACATCAAGTCCAGCATTTTAAAGCAGCAACACAAGGTAGTCCCAGGATTCACAGCAGCCTCAGTAAGCAGATAACTAGCAGGACAGTGGGGCATTGCTCAAGGAAGAAACCTGAGGCCCACTAGTGTGAAGGCTGAAACAAGCAGAAAAGTAGATTCCGAAAACGGACTAATGGTCTTCTCGATTTCACATAAGAGCAGAAATAGAGATAAGGTTTTCCTTCCTCACCTATAAATATCTATGACCATACTTCTTGATTTGCCCAGTAGAGACTGGATTATGCCTGTTACACAGTTAGCATATCTATTCACTCTCAAGCCTGTCTCTGCTGGATGCTAAAGTATATGCCCATCCCAAACTTCACATGCAGGCTTTCATTGTTCTCCATCAAGCTGCTGAATATGTGAAGAGACAACACAAAGCATATCAACCAACTCACCAATAAAAGATAGATGAGGAAGTTTCTAAGCAGTTGGTGTAGGACACACAGGAAATTTGGGAATTGCATGTAACAAATGCCGTATTTTCCTGGAGTCTATAATACTGTTCTGAACTAAAGAATTCTGGATCCCAATCAAATTATCAGCTCATTTTCTTCTTGGTCAGAATTAACTTCTGAGAACCACCCCAATTACACTCTGGAAGAGATTCCAAGAAATGGAATTTCCAGAAAGGTAAATTAGGAATATATCAGATTGTATATTTTCTAGAAAATCTCTAGTTTGTCCCTTCTCTCACCTCACCCCTCCTTAGTGTAGATTGCTCCTCTACAATCCTTGTGAAGTTATCATTATCCATAATTTCTCCTGACTGTAATAATTTGTGTTCAAGAGAAGTTTAAATCTCTCTGGGCCTTAGTCCATTCTCTATAATATGAAAGATTTACAATTGAGTTGGCCAAATTGCCTTCTAAAAATTTTTAAATATGTGATTCTTTGTTCCTGCAATGATGTCATTTCTGTGTCCCCAGCCAAAACCTCGTGGTCACAGACATTTCTTCATAATGGAGTACTATTCTCTGCTCTCTCCTGTCAAATAGAGCACTTTTCTTTGAACAAGATGTACCTTCTCATTGCTGTATTCCAGTCAATCACATCCTTCTAGTCTCAGTGAATCCTTGTGTTACATTTCTCTCTTTGTGTTAAAATTTCAACACCATTTATTCATTGTCTATTCTCTGTACATTACTTTATACATCTGAGACTACAGACAATATCCTACATCATCTTTATTGATTCCTTCTAGAATGACGAAGTATCAGCAACCACCCAGTTCTGTTTCCATCCATCAGTATTTTACAATTTCAGTTTTAATTTCAACTATCTATTTTCCATTAAATTTCCTTTTAAAATCCCCAGACTTAGAGTCCTTACAAAACCTTCTTTATCCTCACCTGTTACTTGCCAGGAGGCCTTAATTTTGGCATCTTGAGTCTAATAGAGGAAATGGCCTCTTTTTCTACTCTCTGGAACCAATTTTTCAAATCCCACATCTCCTCTCTTTTTCAAAATTATATACTTCAACTTAAAAAGATTAGAACAGCACCTTTGCCCTCAAGACTTCGAGTTTCCTGCAAAGGTTTTTGAAGAGACTGGGGACAGATTCCAGATTTATACTCAAGTAGGTTATGTAATGAAAGCATCAGGCTCCTAGATGCACTGGGCCTTGATTAATGGCAGTCCTTAACCCAAGATTTTTATTGATTAAAGGTAATTTTTGAAATTTGAGCTCTAGTTTCTTGTTCCTAGGACACCCAAGATTAAAGACATCTCCTCTCCTTCAAGACATAGTCAAGGTGACTTTGTTCACATCGATTTCTTCCACTTTCTGCATCTCACTGCCCTTTCTCTTGTCATTTTCTGTGAAATTTTAACTTCCGTTAAAAATTTGGAAAGTGCTAAAGGAAAAAAATGAACTGTAAGTGTCTATCTGCAAAGGACAAAAGGGAATGAAAGTTAAGGAAATAAGATGTGTTTCGTATCCTATTTTATGACAACCAAAAATTATATGAGAGCAAAATGAAAATGAAATAAGGTATTTTTATGAAAATTGGTTAAAATTTTACATGTGAATTCCAACCTGTTATTAAAGTTTTCTGAGCCAGACAGAAAAGTGAATGCAGACAAGGAACAGCATTCAATGACAGTGACATTTCCTGACAGAGCAATTCTTTGCATATCACTAGGACTAATTCTAATCAGTCTGACAGTGGCAGTTTAACCCGTTCACCAGAGGAAAGTGCTTCTTCGAAGACCAGTGATCTAAGCATTCATTTGGATGCCAATCCAGTTTGGCAATATATATTTAAAATGTACAATTAATTTTCAATGGCTAACTTTTGAATAATAAAAAGGATGTCTCATCAATGCTATGAAACGGTTGGGTATGTGTGCATATGTGTACATGAAAGTATGAAGTGTCTTTACTTAGGAGACACATAAAACCACATTAAATGATTCAGACATTCTCTCGGGCAACTTAAACAAATTGTTATAAGGGTAAGCCTTTTACCTGAAAGGCAAGCTTTTGCTAATACCAGCCAAAGCATATACTGTCAAAAGTAGTATTTTTTAGTTGACAGTATCATGTCTGTAAGACACAAAGCCAAGTAGAGGTTACTCAGGCAAAAATAAATTGTGTAACTGAAAATACTAAGATGGGATGTTCTACATGATTAAATCAAAAGCTTACATTTTTCCCTTTACCCTTCTCATCCAGTGAGCACTACACTCCCTTCTGCCCACCATCTCCTACAGAAATGCTAACATCTTCCAAAAATCACATGTCCATTTGAGGGTTTATGGACAGCAGGAATTCTGCAAGTTCTGCTCTGCCTTAGAAGTAGGACAAATTAAAAGGCAACATAAGGGCTACATTTTCCTTTGAAGATACAGGTGGGCAAAATGGTTCTGTAACATCTTCCTATGTTGACAGTAACTGCACTAGTTGGGATGAGTATTTAATAATGGGTGTAACTGCTGAACCACTGTGCTGTATACTTAAAACCAATATAATATTCTGTATCAACTATAATGTAATTTTTTTAAAAAAGATGAATGTGAGTAAATAGATCCACTCGACCCTGAGCATTTCTTTAGGGATGTGCTTTAGTAAGATGCTGTTCACAGAGTGACTCTTTAGCTTCAAAGAATGGCCTACCTTACAGACAGGGGATTCCATATCTATTTGTGAGTGACCTCTACAGCTTAATCAGGCAATTATCAAGAGTGGTTTATAGAAATTGGTGGATGGAAGACAGAGAGGGCTTCCCTCCATTGCATCTCAAGTTTCTCCTTCCTATTTGTTCTGCCTCCTTTGCACCCACATAACGGACAACAAAAATTGCATAGGAAATAGGGATGTAAAAAGCACTATCGTATTTTGAGTTGTCTGTAATTAATTAAATTCTTTTTAGTTACTTCCACACAAGTTTACTTGGGTCCACATAAAGATCTCTTGCCTAAATGTTTGATTGGGCTAAGATTTCAAATGTTCCAGTTTTCAAGCACTTATAATCAGTTGGTTCCTTCTAGCATTGTTAGTATGGCTGAAAATGTTGATAGTGATTTAACATTAGGTCTTGTCTAATTTTGACTTTCTGTTCTCTGCTTTATCATATTTAAATAACTCTCTTATTCTAGGCACCTTTTAGTAAACTGTTGTAACCTTTCATGGAAATTTTGTGACAGAAAGGGATGGGGGGTGGTATCTTAACAAAATCATCCTAGTAGTCCCAGATGGTAATGGACCATAGCAAAATTGACAGCTATTCCCGGATTAAATAATTATGTAAACATCGTGCATTATTAATCTCCTTAATGTTTATTATATTAGGGTCAGTTAAGAACATCAAATTAACTCTGTGCCTGAGATAGCATGATTTGTGACTGGTAAGACAGAAGGCTCATGAATAAAATGAGAAGATAAAGATATTTTGCCCTGTAGCTATGGAGATGACACAGCTGAGGCTCCTCATTCATAAATATAGGTCACCTAATATAAGAAGCAACTCAGGAAACTCTCCTGGACAAACTTCAGCAGTCTACTCAAACATAGGAAAAAGGAAGGATTATTAGTACATTCATAACCAAAAATATCTTGGATAAACACCTAGAAAATTTTTGCTGAACTTTTGGAAGGCAATTTTCCATGTATTTTTATCTTCAGTTACAGATGTTTTTAGTCAGGGCTCCAAGAATGTAAACTCCATTTTGAAGTTAATTTTTGTGTTTTAAACCTTTTTATTCAGTCAACATTTATAAAGAAGTCATATTCTGAGCACTGTACTATATGGTAGAGAGAAGCAAGAGCATATTTAAGAAAAGACATTTCTCAGGGTCCTTACAGTTAGTTTCAGGATTGGCACCTACAAATATGAATAGAGAAAATAAAACTTGCTTAAACACATAGGTCATTTAAGTATAAATGATAACACCTGTGGCATAGGAGAACTCATACTAGAATCCCAGAGGCCTATTAGTAATATTTCTGTCCTTTTTTTGTTCCTTTATATGTGAATTTTTGTTATTTGTACATTTGGCTTATTTTACTTTGTATTGCAAATTAATAAATAGGCCAGTAAAAACAGAGCTTACTTTTAGTTCAATATATCTGTTAATAAATAATATCCATTAATTCTAAATATAAATACAGATCGATTTTACAATAAAATGGCAAGTTATACCTCAAAAGCAGGTGGGTGGGGAGTAGGTGAATAGTATCAAAGAGCAATATTACTTAATTATCAAGACAAGTCTGTAGTGGTAGCCACAGTAATTCTATTCATTTATTTAACACTTTATGGTTTTCAAAGATTGCTTTCTCTTATATTCTCCTATTTTATCCTTAAAACAATCTTGTGAAGTTAACATGATAATGATCATTATTTTTATTTTATACAAAACAATAAATGTAACCAGAGATCCTGAGATGATATGGCTCATGAACAGTAGGTCAAGGATTAGATACCAGATGCTTGAATGTTAATTTAGTGTGCATCGACTATTCTGGAAAACAGTAAATGGTAGTTGTGTCTATGTGTGTGTGTAATAGTAGGTACAAAATTATATATAAAAATTAAAAGAGAGGCACACAGTGAAGGGGGGTACAAAAGAGGTTCTCAAATTTAGAAGAATGTTCAAGACGAAAAGTCCAGAATAAACATTATGTAAACGTCTAAGGGAAATACACGTTTCCAGGTAGGTTCTGGAGAAAATCATCAAGAATAATAAAAGAATCAAAGATTGAAATTAACAGATAACAAAGAGTAAGATGCTGTACAGTCTTAGACCTGGACACGAGCATCCTCCCTGACTAAGCCAGGAATCCATGTGCCCACGTGGAGCCCATGCCCTCTATTCTACATATTCTTCGAAATTCCTGACCAAATCATCCCAAACACATTTAAGGACATGTTTAGATCTCTTCCCTGGGTTCAGTTTCCCTGGGGTGGCTGCTTGCATATGGAATAAAGTGTAGACAGATCTCAGCTATGTGGGTTGAGGTATTTGTACGTATAGGTGGCTGTCTAGTACAGACAGATATGGGGTGGGAAGGACAACTCTGAGGGGCCCAGAAATTCTAAACATGAACCTGGTTTTTCAGGGGTATTTGTGAAGGTGGGAGCATTAACATAGTACTTTAACAGCCTATCGGCTCCAGTTAACATTTAGGTATTGAATCATTTGTCATGTGGACCTCCAAACGTGATCTTGCATCAGGGTCCAGAGATCTTAGGGGCCACACCCATTCAAAGACAATTGTCTTTAAACAGAAAGTATATAATAAGCAGGGCTGAATGAAAATTGAAGCTATGTATAATCTTAAGTATTCAAAACAACTTCAAGTTTCTAGGTCCAGATACATAGGAATTTCGGTTTACAGTTGTGATTGTAAATGCTTAAACCAATATTTATTTTTTAGGAATCATGTAAACAAAGAGATGTCAGGAGAGTGGAGGTGGACAAATAGGTTTAGGACTTCAAATAAGAAAATAAAATGAATGTCAAAAACTCTAGATAGTTTCTGATCTTTGGAGATATTCTTGAGTGAATTCTTGAACAGATCCTTTAGAGCATTTAGAAAATAAAGCAGCGACTGATAATGGTTAGCTAGAGTTTTCAGGACAAAAATTATGAGAAATGCAATTAATTTTCCTTTATTTTAGGGCATGTGGGAATAGTTCATTTAACAGAAATTCAGCAAGGCAATTAGGACAGTTTCTCATGATGTTCTATCACAGATAAATGAAAAATATAATATATATGTATATATATACAGGATGATAGCAAAGAGGATTTGTATCTGCTTGAACCCAATTAGTGAGTTCATTAAAATCCTCAGAGATTTAATCTTATCCACATTTTTATTGACAGCATATAAGGAAACATAGACTCTGCATACCAAATTTATGGTTGACTCCAAACTAGGAATAATTAGCCAATAAGTTATATGATTGAAGCCTAACAATCCTGGAATGATGAACTGAAATTACAGATGTGAAACAGCCCTACAATGAGGTGACTGAATGGATCTGAGGGACATAGGTCTAGTTTAAAATTAGTGCTGTTTGTGTTCAATTCAATTTTGCCTTTGGATTTGCCAAAAAACATGCTATTCAGCTATTGTACTTGGATTCTGTAATTTCCAGTCTGGATTCTTTTAGAGGTTTTTTCTTTTTCTAAAGAAGGAGGGAGAAAGTTTGCACACTGGTTTCTGAGGTGGAGATGATGAAATGGAGGATAGAAAACCATCCTTTCTCTCGCTGGCTTGGAGGACTAGATCTCACTCCCCAGAAAGAGTGGGGAGGCTACAGCAGCTGGAACAGTCTTTTATTCCAATGAATGTAGCTTTATGTCCTCTCTGATTATAAAACTTACATAAGCTAATTAGAAACAGTATTCCAAACAATAAGCTTAGGTACAAAAAATAAAGCAAAAAAATCTACTGAAATCTCTACACAGAGATACCCCCTGATAATGTTTGATGCCAACATTCTGGGCCACACCCTTCAGATCTTACATGATTGTGATCATTTTGTGCCATTCAGAAACCAAGGCCGTTTGTGGGGAAATCTCTTGTGGAACTTAGCACAGGATCATTTTAACTTGGGTCCTGGATTCCAAAGCTTATAAAGTACGTAAAACACAGTGGAACATTTCAGCTGGGCCTGAGAAGCAGTCACAGCAGAAAATAGCATTTTCCCAGAGGACAACAGCCCCAGAGGAAAGCTTCCTGCAAACCCGCACTAGGTCAAAGAGATGGCAGATTTGCGCCAGGTCGTATGGGAAACGCTACCCCAGGCATGACTTTATGTTGGGACAAAAGTCTTGTGTGTCTTCATTGTGGGAGCAATGTTTGGGTATTGAATATTAATATTATTTGCACCCAGAGCTAAATGGGACCTGCCATAATTTGATATGTTTTGGCCTCAAACTCTGATGGAGAATGTGTTCCTTGGTGAACTAGATTAGATCATGTGTAATTGCATAAACTCCTTTTCTTAAAGGCTTTAAAGGCTGGCCTCGGCAAAACGTGCCATCCTGGCGTGGCGGACTGCGCCTTCACCTCCTTGGCTCCTACTGACCTTCTAATGGGAAAAGAACAGTTCTAAAGGTGGTTGGAAGAGCAGATAGGAGGAGGGTGTATTCTGAGAAGCAAGGTGCTGGAGGCCTCTGTTATCACACCAGCCATATGAAAGCCAAGTTCCTAAAAGAAAAGCAAACAAGGCAGTGGGAATCCAAGGTCGATAAGCCCCACAGGATAAGGTTTAGCCTCTCCTTTTGAATACTGAGGTCTCCAGCCCCTAGTCCTATGGTTCTCTAGGGCCCCTATTTCAAGCCTCCTTACAGAGGGTGCCTATGAGAGGCAGGAGGAGATAGAAAAATGACATTATAATACAGGCACTAAGTAAATACTAAATACTGATTGGTCTCGTTAATTCCCCACAATCTGGTGGATTATTATACCCGTTTTCCTGATGAGAAAATGGAGACTTAACTTTAAGTAACATGAGCGATCACACTGTGATAAAAGGCAGAGCTGGAATGCAGACTCAGGCAGATGGACTCCAAGGCATGGGGCGCCCACAGCACCTCTTCTCCCCTCTCACCTTTCCAGCGATGTAATTTGAACTCCACTTTAATGCACCAGTTGCAGTGGTAGGGGTTTGTAAAATTGACTTTTTAGAGAAGGTAGAACAAAATGGCTTTGTATTTCTATTTAAATTCTTGAGATTTCAGATTTTAAGATACTAAAAGAAAGAGATTTCTTTTAGAAATTCAGTCATTCTCAGAGAATATCATAATCACATTGTTTTATTAACTTTATATATATAAAATATACTATATGTAGAATATGTCTGTACGTATATGTATATATACATATATATAAAAGCTCCTTTCAATTTGGAAGCTAAAATCTAATTGTATATAATATATAAAATATGTATACATACAGATCTTTTGGGCTAAAATCTAATGTGTAACATACAGTATAACATGTATGTGTGTATATATATGTTATATACACACATATATATAAATACAATCTTGAAATATTATTTTACCAGAGGTTTGGATTTTAACCAAATGTACATTCAAATGAAGACACAAATTCAACTTTGTTGGTAGGCATACACATCAAACCTTTAAGGTTTTAAATTATTGAAGTCTGAAAATAATTTCAATAATTTAATTCATTCATTGGACCCAATTTTCAGAGTAACTTATCCATTCAAACCCACACTCACTTTCCAAAGTTTAAGAATGTTCACTGACAAATTCAGGCATAGCTGTCATCTTATCTTCGCTTTGAAAGTCACAGCTAATCATTCAAATGGGTATTTTCCACAATTACGGAAACAAATAGAAGCCAAATTAAAACTTAGAAGAAATGTTTTCTCACCATTTCTCCCACTTTGAATTTTTAATGGGATTTGAAGGTCCTACAAATCTGGCCCATTAGAGAAGTGGGTGGAAGTTTTCCTTCCTCAGAACCCTGGTGTTATTTCTCATGTAAAATACCCTTAACAGATGGGAGAATGACCCGTTCTCCTTACGTGTTATGGATATCGATTGTTTTCTTTTAAAAATGGAAGGTTAATGCTTCTGCTGAGTCCACAGAACAGATTCTGCTGAAAAGTGAAACTCAATTTCAGTAACGTGGAGCTGGAAACAAAATTCTTGCCAAAATATTTGTTAGGCTTTTGCAAGTAAAATCAAGGTGTAGTTCAAATTGAACCAGATTTGTGGACCTTTACAAATTACATGAGCATTTCCGTGGTTTATCCAAGGAATGTGGTGAATATTCAATTAGAAAGTCTTTATGTTGAAGCTTAGGATATAAGTAGCATGGTTTTAAAAGAAATGGCATTTTTTTTT
Source organism: Manis pentadactyla (assembly GCF_030020395.1). Classification (NCBI taxonomy): domain Eukaryota; kingdom Metazoa; phylum Chordata; class Mammalia; order Pholidota; family Manidae; genus Manis; species Manis pentadactyla. The sequence goes on along the minus strand of NC_080025.1, from coordinate 62,415,661 downwards.
TTGGTCTGGTAAATTAGTATTCCATGTTGTAAATATTGATAATAAAATGAATCCATTCATCTTTTGTTTATACTAAAGACAAAATTCAGAAACAGAAATGGTGTCTCAATGGCTAACTTTCACTTCCCTTGCATATGTTAACAATAGAAAGAATAAGAGAGAGAATGATATTTGAGGATAGTTAAACATTCAATTTTCATAAGTAATTTAACTTGCTTCATTCAACAGATTTTTCTGCTAGAGATAACTTATTTGAGCCATTTGTTTTAATCCCAAGAGAAAGACTTATGCATTGAAAACTTTGTAAAACATCGTGTATATAACTGTTCACAGAAAAAATGAGTTGCTCTCCGTTCAGCTCCCTGGCCATTACAGACTGGATATTCTGCCATCAGCAATCAGCCTCCTATGCCTTCACTTCATTGAGACCAAAAATGAGTGAGGCAAGATTTGGACTAGTTCACCTTTCAAAAAAATTCATGTCTCTATCTATGAAAAGAACCTGACCAAACCTTTCAAAACTGGCAAATTTACAAATAAAATTACAGTCAACCAATAGTGTTAATACCTAATACGAAAAAGAAATTTAAGATGTTGGAGAACAGGAAACTCATTTTAACTGACAATATACTATGTAACATACATAAGAATCTATACATTATCCCACTTTTCTCTCCAAAATGATCCTGTGGGAGAAATATCCCAATTGCCTGTATAGTATAGCAAGAATCCTAGATAGAGCAATTAAATAAATTGCTCAAGGGCAAACAGCTATTGAATTCCAGGGCAGTTCAACTCTTAAGCCTGTGCTCTTTCTGAACTTCTGTGCAGATTTTCCTTACCATGAAGATGGTTCTCGATCTTTTTTGAACAATCAGGATTAGGAGTGAGGCTTTGAGGCATAGTTTTACATGTATACTTGTCATCCTGGATGTACATATCAGTCCTAACCATCATGGACTAGAGTCGGTCCCTCCAGTCAAAACAAAGCCCCTTTTTGGTAGTGAAACTGGTTTAAATGTTTAGGTGTGTTTCTGGTTTTATTCATAATTAACCTGGTTTTGTAACCTGTGATTAAAGATGAAGCTGAGATAAAGTTCAAGGAAAGGAAATATGATGGGCCCAGTTAACTGGGTAAATGACTCTCCTTTTCTTTCCCCAATGATCAGATGCACTTTCTCCCAGATGCCAACACAGGAATATTTTTACTGCTTAGTAATATGAGAGGCTGCATTATTGAACTGTACAGAGTCAGTAGAAGAGAATGTTTTCATTTCCTACTAGTGCTCATACCACATAGAATTTTTTTGCTATTGTTTGTTTTGTTTTTGTAACACTAGTTTCTTAATCCAGTGTTTCTTGAAGTATGACCCATAGACCAGCTGTATCAGAATGTCACTGGCTTAATTAAAATAGCTTCACTATTATTATAATATGTAAAATTATTTACATAGGATAGTTACTGATATTTAAGATCTCTTTCATTAAAGTATGTTAATTTTCATTTGGAAATATTTCCCTCCATTAAACTTACAGATTACTTTTAAAGATAAACCATTCCATTAATGGTTTGCAGCTCCAAAATACTTTTTTGTCTTTTTTTGGGTTTTTTTTGTAATTGCTATAGTTGATTTTATTTATTTATTTATTTAAAGTATCATTGGTATACAATCTTATGATGGTTTCAAATACACAACACAATGGTTCAACATACACCCATGACATTCACTTATATGCATGTCATGATGTCACAGTAAGCTCCAGTGCAGTCGTGTCCATCAACATAGTAAGATGTTACAGAATCATTAACTTTATTCTCTGTGCTGTTTTACCATCCCTGTGACCAGCCTATATTGTGACTGCAAGTTATTGTGCTCCTTAAGCCCCTTCTTTCTCCCCCACCACCATCCCTGACCTCTCCCCTTTGGTAACCACTAGACCCTTCTTGGTGTCAATGGTTCTGCTATTTTGTTCCTTCTATTTTGCTTTGTGGTTATACTCCACAAATGAGTGAAATCATTTGGTACTTGTCTTTCTGCACTTGGCTTATTTCACTGACCATAATACTCTCTAGCTCCAGCCATGCTGTTGCAAATGGGAGGATTACTTCTCTTTTTATGGCTGAGTAATAGTCCATTGTGTAGATGTACCACATCTTCTTTATCCATTCATCTATTGATGGACACTTAAGTGGTTGCTTCGATACCTTGGCTACTGCAAATAGTGCAGTGATAAACACAGGGGTGCAAATATCTTTTCAAATCAGAGATCTCGTTTTCTTTGGGTAAATTCCTAGGAGTGGAATTACTGGGTAAAATATTATTTCTATTTTTAGTTTTTGAAGAACCTCCATACTGCTTTCCACAATGATTGCAGCAATTTACAGTTCTATTAACAATGTAGAAGGATTCCCATTTCTCCACAGCCTCACCAGCATTTGTTATTTCTTGTCTTTTGGATAGTGGCCATCCCAACTGGTGTGAACTGATATCTCATTGTGGTTTTAATTAGTGCTGTGGAGCATCTTTTCATGTGCCTTTTGGCTATCTGTATTTCTTCTTTGGAGAAGTGTCTGTTCAGATCCTCCACCATTTTTTAATCGGGTTATTTGTTTTTTGGATGTTGAGGCAAACACTTCCTTGTCTTCTGTTTTTTTTCTTCCTGATCCCCTTCCTCCTTTTCTTCTCTGTCTCTCCCTTCCTCCCATGCCACCTTCCTTCTTACCTGCCTTGGCTAATTTAATTGAGATTTTTACTTTTCAGTTAATTGAAGCACTGGCTTTGTGTTCATTCATTCAAGTAGTACTGTCTGTTTTGTTCACGTGGCTATGATACAACATGATATATTGAGTTCTACAATAGAGCTGTGGACAACATTATGAGAATCCAGAGGAAAAAGTAATGAACCTGGCCTGCAAGAATTGAGAAAGATTTTAACAAGGAATCTAAATGTTAATAAATTACAATGGCTGTTTTATGCTCAACATTCAACATTTCCTGCTTTTATGAAATACAAAATGGTTACCTTGTAATAAATCCAAAGAATGTTTGTATACATTTGTTTACAGTTTTTCACAACTTTATACATTTCCTACACACAAAGTTCTAAGTCTCTCCTTACCTATTATAAAACAGGGTTCCTCATTGATCGTAACTGTCATTTATCTTACAAATACATTGTTAATGTCTTAATATTTATATATACTTCAATGACTGGCCTACTAGTCTTAAAGGAATAAGTTAAAAAGTACATTAAACATATAAGGCTTAATGTAAACTGTAAATTTTTGTTTTATTTCTTCTTCTAGTCTATGGGTGGTTTCCATGGAGCAAATTTAGGATGGTTTTTAAAATAGAATGATATTATTAGATTTTATCAACAAAAGTATTTTTTTCTTTCACTAAATGCATCTAACAGTTTAATCTTCTGAAAATGCTGTGGGTGAATTTCCAATGAGGCATTGCAGCTGCTGAATGTATTTCTATCCTGGTTTTGATAGCAAGTCTAAATTAGAGAGAGAGAGAGAGAGACAGATCATCACATCACAGGTAGGTTTTTTTCCCCTTCCTTTACCAGGAAACTTGCTTATCCTGACTGAAATGCTTCCATCAACCATGATCTCATGGATGACTTTAAATTTAATGCACTTATATGCATGTCGTGATGTCACAGTGAGCTCGTTTTCAGTCCTAGACGGCAGTGTCAAACAGGTGCCAAATTTGGACCGAGTTCTGTACTGTGGCTACTATCCACAGCCAAGGATGGGTGACTTTGGAATCAGCAATGATCCAGAAGCCCTGCATGGGCAAATGTAACCTTTAGCTTCTCTTGACTCTCCCACTCTCATCCTGGCCTCCCCAGTGTGCATGGGCAACAACACCATCAGAGGCAAGGCGGCCAGAAGCACCTGGACTGTTTAAGACACTGCAAGTACTTCAGTGTTGCTACAGAAAAAAACATTACAGGGAGAGGGAGAATCAAGATTCTGTGAGATATGAATGCTGTGCTAAGGAGTTTTGTACTTAATCTTCAAGTTCCTTGCAAAAGTAAAGATTAAAAAATCTCATAAAGCTTTCTATGTAGGAGCTTCTGAACTACAAGAGTGGTAAGATTGTGGCTGTGGGGAACAACATTAACTTTTCCTTTAAGAGTCCAATAAAGTCATCTCGGCCTACCCAGAGGAAAATCCTCTACCAGTCATCCCTCTCTCCCCCATTATTTCCAAGGAAGAAGCTTGTAATAGCATCATCAGCTCTTGCTCCAGTGTCTTGCTCCTGCTGAATTCTTGACAGCTGTCTTGATCTTCCCATCTAAAATGACTGTCCTTTTCCTTTCCATTGTTTTGCTCCTCACTGGAAACCACCTAAAGTCCAAGGCAGTGTCAGTGTGTGTCTGACATTTACTGAAGGCTCTGAAAACTGAACAGATTAATTAAAACAGCAGCAACTTTGACCTGAACATTATACATCACTGTTCTAAAAATCCATATATCTTGCCTCCAGAGGAATTTTATTTTGACTATATCTCCCCATATTCTTGAGACTGACTGTCCACCCAAGTCAGTGTTCCTGTCTTTTCAAGTTGCCATCCTCCAATATGTCTGCCTTTAATTTCTTAAGCAGAGTTATTGAACTCTATCCATTATCCCATCCTCAAATTATAGCTAAATGCTTTTTACACATCCAAAATTGCATTAAAATGCTTGGGTAAGCCAGGCCCATCCATTTAGAGTTTCCAATCTCTTGCAGCAAAAATTGGAAAATTTAACACATGTATAGGGAAACATAATATTTGATACAGGTGGTTTTGCAGATAAGTTTGGAAAAGATGGGCTCTTCAGTAAATAGTGTTAATGCAAGCAACTGTGCATATGGAAAAAAAATGTTTACATCATATGTAAACATCAATTCCAGTTGAATCAAATTCTTAAGAGAGACAAACATTTTAAATTCTTAGAAGAATACATAATAGATTATCTCTATGACCTCAGTGTATGGGAACATTTCTCAAATGACACACACACACACGTAACCTAAAGGAATATATTATGAAAACATAGTATATCTAATTTAAGATCTTTTGTTCATGAAAAAATAAAAAATCATTAGAAAACTGGAGAAGGTATTTGCCACACAGATAGCTGGCAAAAGATTGGTATCCATAGTAATATTTTTCAAATCTTGCTAAGGAATAAGAAAAAAGCAAACAACCCAATCAAAATACAGGCAAAAGAAATGAATAAGCATTTCATTAAAGGAAAACACAAAGCAAAGAATGTATGAAAAGATGTTCAACTTTCTCAGTAATAATGGGAATGCATATTTATACTCAAATAATACAAACATTTACCCTAATTACATTGGCAAGATTTTAAAAATATGGCAATATAAAGTGTCTGTAAAAATGTGGAGCAATTAGAATTCATACACTACTGGTGAGAGTATAAACTGGTACAAACAATTTGGACAATATTTTTCTTATTTTCATGTAAAATATATAGATAACACGTCATGAAGAAATTTGCAGGTCTGTACCAGCAGGTATGCACTAGAACGTTTATAACTGTAGTGTTTGCAATAGGAAAGAAACAAACAAGAGAATGGGCTCTAACTATAGGCATCAACCTGGATGAATCTCCAATGTTGTATTTAATGAAAAAAAAAACAGTATCAGAAGACCTCCTACCACATGATACAATTTTTATAAGCTCAAAAATTAGCAAAAATTCTGCTTATGTACATATATAGGTGAACTGCATATATAACTGAGTACAATGTACTATAGAATATGAAATATAGAAACAAACCTTGGAGATAACCACAGAGAAATACACAGGGTGTTGCAATCACATTGTCTTTTCCAAACTGAGTGGTAACTTCACCCTGTTTATTTCACAGTTGTGTTCAATAACCACATTTATGTTTATATATCATAGTCTGACATTATTATTCCTCTGGGTCCACAAAGAACTCTGTACTCTTCACAGCATACCATGGGGTGAGGGGAACAATGCAACATAATTTAATACTGTCCTACTATTAAAACCCTTGGCCCCTAGCATACACCTTGTTCTTTATGGTTGTTTAAGATTGTTTGTTAAATAGACTTATGATGACAAAAGTGAAAGTAGCAAGAAAATCTTATTTTGAAATGAATTCTAAAGAAGGAAAATTTAACTACAGAATTGTATTATTATAATTCCTAGTTTTCCTGGATTATTTCCGTGCATTCTACAAAATAATAGATTACAAAGCTGTTTTGGTCAAGTACTTAGCCATCAGTATAAGGAAGAAATAAAATAAATATTAAAATACAATTTTTAAATTTTATATTAAGCAATAGCATTGCTGTGTTCTAAGAGACAATTTTAAAAAGATTTCCAGCCATGTTATATTCATTCTGTGTTTAAAAATAAAACAGAATGGCTATTTTTTCTCTTAAAAAAATCTCACTTAAGAAAAATTAAAGCTCAATTTATCCAATATGTTTGTTCCTAGATTTGTTCCTGTCCTGTTGGTTTGAAATCTTCATTGTTTGGTAATGAACAATTAAAAATATTAACTTCGGTCAATGCTTTAGATCATATTTCAGGGACACGGCAGATGACACCACACACTTGCTTTACACAAGTAAGATAGGCACATGGATTCACTCAAAAGAAAGCCCAGCTTTCAGGATATAATTCCCAGTACAGAGTTCTTGAGGAGAACACTCAGGGGTGGGTCTGATGATATGACATGATTCTCCTTGAAGAAACATCCAAACTTAAGATAAGAATGAGAACATTTAGGCCACATTGAAAGATGAATTTATCATTGAAAATGTGCATCACTGATAGGATAGGAAATAGTCCCTTTCTTAACACAACAGAGTTAGCAAGGTGTTCACTGCTAGATTTAGAAAAAATCTGGGAGAAAATCAGATGTAAAAACAGTGTATTCCTCCTTAATTTTAATAATGTCATCATCATCTAAAGTCTTCTTTACTGTGGAGTATATCCTTGCTGTACTTAGCCAGGACATTACACTTTTCCTCTAAAACAAAGCAACAATACACTGTAGTAGTGGTTAAAAAGCAAGGATTCTGAGCTAAACCTTCCATTTGACTTTTTGCCCTACCCATTACAACCTGAGATCTTGAGCAAGTTACTTAAGTTACTAAGCCTCCATTTTACTATCTGCAAAATGGCACACAGACAACAGTTAAACAATGTTAGTTCTGACATTGAGCATGCACTTGCAGTAACATTATTGTCTCATCTGAAATTTTAGTGGAGTTGTTAAGAAAACAATTTCTTACACAATTAGGAAACCATAGTAAGCAAATAAATTTTTTAATTGCTCATGATTCAGCAACTGTCTGTTGAGTATCTATGCTAAGTGAGGCAGTAAACTTGAATGAAATCTGATCATCTGTAGTGTTTCCTAGAGTTCAAGTATAAGTCACTGTGAAGTATTTAGTGCTGAATTTGGATACAGAAATTATTGTATTTACATTTAAAAAAAAGGAACTTAAGGAGAATTTCATGCCTTTTGCCATGAAAAAAGATTAGAAGAAAGAATAAAAGTACCATAGCCCATTTCCAGCATTCATCTTTGACTTATTGTTAAGTAATAAATCAATCTTAAGAATCAGCAGCTTCACCTTTAAAGAGGTTTCCTTCTATTTTCATGATTGATATGACTTGGTGATTTGAGAATGTTTTAAGGAAATTGTTTCTTATCTCTTGCATAATGGCTTTTAAACTCCTTAATATGGCTTATGTGGTTTCTCAAAGGCCTTGATCTGCCTTCCACTCTAATTATTTATTGGGCAGCCCCTGTGATAGGGCTCTACATTCAAATCCAAACTGAACTTGTATTGCTTCTGCAGCCTTGATGCGTTTATTTCCACATGGCATTCCCTCTGCCTAAATGGCACCTAGGTTTATCTGTATGTACATTGGTGGATTCTTGAATTTTAAATTTTAACTCTTTGAGCAATGCTTTTTCTTGCTATCCCATATCCCAGATGTTGTGTACTATGTCTTCTCTACAGCTTTTGTACCCGATGAGTATTTGGACTGTTGCAGTTTTCATCAGTTTTGCAGTTATTTATTTTGATATTTCTCCAGCTAACCAACAAACTTCTGAAAAGCTGAGTCCATGTCCCATTCATAGTCTTATTCATATATTCAGACCTCATCTCCATCTCTTGCTTGAAGGAAGTGCACATTACAAATATCAATATTAATGGATATAAAAAACCCTAAAGAATCTACTCCAAAACTACTAGTTCTAATATCTAAATTCAGCAAAGTTGTGGGATACAAAATTAATACACAAAAATCTGTTGTATTTCTATACACTAATGATGAACTAGCAGAAAGAGAAATCAGGAAAACAATTCCATTCACAATTGTATCAAAAAGAATAAAATACCTAGGAATAAACCTAACCAAGGATTAAAAGACCTATACTCTGAAAACTACAAGACACTCATAAGAAAAATTAAAGAATATACCAATAAATGGAAATATATCCCATGCTCATGGATAGGAAGACTTAATATTATCAAAATGACCATCCTGCCTAAAGCAATCAACAGATTCAATGCAATCTCTATCAAAATACCAATGGCATTCTTCAATGAACTAGAGCAAATAGCTCTAAAATTCATATGGAACCACAAAAGACCCCAAATAGCAAAAGTAATCCTGAGAAGGAAGAATAAAGCCAGGGGAATTATGCTTCCTGACTTAAAGCTCTACTACAAAGCCACAGTAATCAAGACACTTTGGAACTGGCACAAGAACAGACCCACAGACCAATGGAACAGAGTAGAAAGCCCAGATATAAACCCAAGCATATATGGTCAATTAATATACGATAAAGGAACCATGGAAATACAACGGGGAAATGACAGCCTCTTCAACAGCTGATGTTGGCAAAACTGGGCAGCTACATGTAAGAGAATGAAACTGAATTATTTTCTAAACCCATACACAAAAGTAAACTCAAAATGGATCAAAGACCTGAATATAAGTCGTGAAACTATAAAACTCTTAGAAAAAAACATAGACAAAAATTTCTTGGACATAAACATGAGAAACTTCTTTATGAACATATTTCCCCAGGCAAGGGAAACAAAAGCAGTATGTGGGACTATACCAAACTAGAAAACTTCTGTACAGCAAAGGACACCATCAGTAGAACAAAAGGCATCCCACAGTACTGGAAAGTATATTCATAAATGACAGATCCGATAAAGGGTTGGCATCCAAAATATACAAAGAGCTCACTCACCTCAACAAACTAAAAGCAAATTATCCAATTAAAAAATGGGCAGAGGAGCTGAACAGACACTTCTCCAAAGAAGAAATTCAGATGACCAACAGGCACATGAAAAGATGCTCCACATCCCTAATCATCAGAGAAATGAAATTAAAACCACAGTGAAATACCACCTTATACCAGTTAGTATGGCCAACATCCAAAAGACAGACAACAACAAATATTGGCAAGGATGTGGAGAAAGGGGAACCCTCCTACACTGCTGGTGGGAATGTAAAATAGTTCAATCATTGTGGAAAGCAGTATGGAGGTTCCTCAAAAAACTAAAAATAGAAATACCATGTGACCCATGAATTCCACTCCTAGGAATTTACCCTAAGAATGCAGCAGCCCAAGTTGAAAAAAACATATACACCCCTATGTTTATCACAGCACTATTTACAATAGCCAAGAAATGGAAACAACCTAAGTGTCCATCAGTAGATGAATGGATAAAGAAGATGTTGTACACATACACAATGGAATACTATTCAGCCATAAGAAGAAAACAAATCCTACCATTTGCAACAACGTGGATGGAGCTAGAGGGTATTATGCTCAGTGAAATAAGCCAGGCAGAGAAAGACAAGTACCAAATGATCTCACTCATCTGTGGCGTATAAGAGCAAAGCAAAAACTGAAGGAACAAAACAGCAGCAGACTCGCAGAACCCAAGAACTGACTAACAGTTACCAATGGGAAAGGGATTGGGGAGCATGGGTGGGAAGAGAGGGATAAGGGGGAAAAAGGGGCATCACGATTATCATGTATAATATAGAGGGGTGGGGACATGAAAGGCAGTATAACACAGAGAAGGCAAGTAGTGATTCTATAGCATCTTACTAAGCTGATGGACAGTGACTGTAATGGGGTATGTGGTGGGGCTTGATAATAGGGGTAGTCTAGTAACTATAATAGCAAAATAAAAATAAAAAGAGCCACAGCCACAATAAATATATATATGAAACTAAATTAGAATAGTGTCTGAAGATCCTTTGAAATTAAGTAAATTTAACATTTGCATAAAGGGTAGTGTTTTCTGAGCATTTGAGTGATGGTTCATTGATTACTTCATTAATTGATTCAACAGATATTTAGAGAGCATCTACTATTAGGTCATTTGTTAGACAACTGAGTCCTTGTTCTCATGGACTTCACATTTGATATAAACAAACATACAAATAAACAAGCATAAGAATGCCAGATGGTGATAGGAATAAGAAGAGAATAAACACAGATGGATGATGGGATGGGGAATGACAAAATTACGTAAGGTGGTGGGGAAGACCTCTGAGGAAGAGATACTTTAGTTGAGACTTTAGTGTTGAAAAACAGTAATGACAAGGACCCTGAGGAAAGGCCCAAGTGGGACTAAGTTTAAGATTGAACGAAGAGTGGAAAATCAATGTTGCTGGACTTGAGGGCACAGGGAGACAGAGTTCTAAGAGAGGAGGTCAAAGAAGTAAGTAGAAGCAGATCATGAAGAAACTTTCTGTTCATATCAGAATTTGTATTTTATTCTATGTGCAGAGGGAAAACCTTTTAGGTTTAAGCCTGATCCAATTTAAGTCTTTGAAAGATATAGTAGTTGCTGTATAGGAAATGACTATGGGAAGGCAAGGATGGGGGTATGGCAAAAAAAAGAAATAAAGAAATGAAGCTAGTTTAGGATAGGAACACAGGACATGTTGTATCTGATGGTGTACCAGGTGAGAGACCAGATGTGGAAGGTGAAAGAAGGAGAAGAATCAAGATGTTTTGCTGCTTGAACAACCAGGTAGATGGTAAAGCATTAACCAAAAAGAACAACACGAGCAGAATAGCCCCAGGTGGCAAATCAAAACTGCTTTGACATATTAAATCTGGGATGCCTTCTGGCCAAGCAGAGGTGTCAAATAGAGTTCATTTGTGAGTCATCATCTTGTAGATGTCATTTTAAGGCAAAAGATAGGATGAAATCACGTGGATGGCATCCTTTTTTAGTGTTTGGTGTTTTGAAATCCTAAAATCTGTGCTCATTTTATTGGTAAATGAGCAAATTATTCAGTAACTCGTTAATGCTTGTTGAGTGCTTATTATATGCCATATCTCTGTAATGTAACAGTGAACAAGAAAAAGTCCTCTGCCTCAAGAGTTAGACCCTCTGAGGAAGATAGTAAGAAAAGAAATAACTAAATATAAAAAAAATAATGCCTTTATGCTAAAGAATCCTGGAAAGAGCTAGAAAATGACATAGGGTACTGTCTTAGATATAGTGGTCAACAAGGGCCTTTCTGAGAGGTGACATGTCTGATGCAGGCAGACATACATCACAGATATTTCTAATGTTTTACTTCTAATATATCTCCAGTACAAGATCCTCTAACTCTACTAGGCAAGAGAAAAGATAACTTCATGTTCATATCTCAGATCATTCCTATAAGTTGGCATTACCTAGGTTTATCAGTGGTTCATTTTTCATATTTTGTCTCAGTATGAGGTTAATTCAGTGGCAGACTTTGACAAAGGCTAAAAACAATAACAGGTAATTTTGACACATATATGATAAGGTCCACCCTATAAAATAACTATTTGTCAATTAATAATCTCTCCCTCTTAGAAGTTTTCATTTTACAGTATTCATCCCAATACTAGCCATTTTATCTTACACAGCACTTACTTATGTGCATTTACAATCTCTCTCCTTAGAATTATAACTTTCATAAAAGAAGAATCCATGTCTGAGTCATATGTGTATCCCTAAGACATTGAGAATAGCATCTAGCATATGGTAGCTACTCAATGAATAAATAAACTATGTAAATTAGAGAGGTCTTCAAGTAGCAGATTACATCTTTTTTTAGTTTTTACTTCCTTTAAGCACAGGTAGTTATAAGGAGAGTTACCATTCTTTACATAAGATTTTAGTTTTTTTCTTACAACTTTTAATCTACCTGTACTCTTTAATCTATAATAATATCAACCACCAATAACAGAAGAGCTTTCTCAACAAAAGTTCCTAAATGAGAACTCTTGACATATATAAAGCTCACCTGGGGAGCTTTTTCACTTTCCAAGCTGCTCTTCTCTCTTCTGCTACCAAAAAAAAGAAAGATAACACTTTTTTTTTTTTTTTGTAGATAATTATTTTTTATTGAAGGGTAGTTGACACACAGTATTACATTACATTAGTTTCAGGTGTACAACATAGTGATTCAACATTTATATACATGACAATTCTAGGTACCAGCTATCACCATACCAAGCTGTTACAATATCTTGACTATATTCATTACATCCCAGTTACTTATTATTTTACCATTGAAAGTGTGTACTTTTTTTTTCTTTTTTTTTTTTTTTGGTGAGGGCATCTCTCATATTTATTGATCAAATGATTGTTAACAACAATAAAATTCTGTATAGGGGAGTCAATGCTCAATGCACAATCATTAATCCACCCCAAGCCTAATTTTCATCAGTCTCCAATCTTCTGAGGCATAACAAACAAGTTCTTACATGGAGAACAAATTCTTACATAGTGAATAAGTTCTTATATGGTGAACAGTACAAGGGCAGCCATCACAGAAACCTTCGGTTTTGCTCATGCATTATGAACTATAAACAGTCAGTTCAAATATGAATACTCATTTGGTTTTTATACTTGATTTATATGTGGATACCACATTTCTCTCTTTATTATTATTATTTTTAATAAAATGCTGAAGTGGTAGGTAGATACAAGATAAAGGTAGAAAACATAGTTTAGTGTTGTAAGAGAGCAAATGTAGATGATCAGGTGTGTGCCTGTAGACTATGTGTTAATCCAAGCTAGACAAGGGCAATAAAACATCCACGTATGCAGAAGATTTCTCTCAGAACAGGGGGGGTGAGGTTCTAAGCCTCACCTCTGTTGATCCCCAATTTCTCACCTGATGACCCCCCTGCGACTGTGCCTGTCTTAGGTTGTTCCTCCCTTGAGGAATCTTACCCGTCTCTGGCTAACCAGTCATCTTCCGGGGCCATACAGGGAAATGTAAAGTTGGTAAGTGAGAGAGAAGCCTTATTGTTTGAAATGGTTAGCTTTTTGATTCTTTGCATATTTATGCCCTGTAGCTTCTAGGCCAACATTTGTCTTGAGGTATCTTTACCACTTGGAAGAATTATGATACACGGTAAATTTGATATGAGGCACGAATTCTATTTAAGGGTTGTAATTCGGAAGGAAGAAGAAAAGCTATAGAAGTAGCAGGCAGCAGAAAACATGGGAAGATTGATTATTTCTTTGACATATCTTCTTGTAGAGTAACTTCAGCATGTATAGGTTTTAAGCTACTACTTAAATTGCGCACACACATTAACATAATAGGAGTATAGTTAAATAACCAAAGCATACAGGTAATTACCAGCCATCTCCAGTGAAACCAACGAAAACCAGTTAGGCACCTTAGGCATTTGTGAAAACTTATCTATGATATGGTGGATATTATCCAACTGAACTTGAACAGTCTGAGAGAAATCAGACAAATTAAAACAACCCATTCCTGGGGAATGTTCACATCCCTTATGTTCTTTTAACAGTAAATAGGCTGTAGTTGTAAGATTTTGAAGCGCTACAATTTGCACTTCTCCTAATTCTTGGTTGAGTTCCAACAGTATAGATCCAGTCAAATTTGTTGTTTTACTGTATGCACAGGCCAGCTTAGATATCTCCTTCCTCATTCCCATGGCAAGTCCAGGAACTGGTGGGATGAGTGCATCTACACCTGTAGCAGTGCGTGGATCTTTGTTGGGGTTTTTTGATGATCATTTTCTGGCATGAGTCTTCCAGAGAGTGCTGATGTGGGAAGTTATTTTTCATATTGTATCTTAGTTCATTTTCGGGGTAGCCCAATTAGGCTTTGATCCTCTGTATAAACACAAACAGGCCCTTTGCCTACACTTTTATATGCCCTTTATACTCTTGTGTAGAACTCATTGGAGGTTACCACACAGGAACAGCCCTTTTATTTTTTGGTATCACTAATCTACACTTACATGATGAATATTATGTTTACTAGGCTCTCCCCTATACCAGGTCTCCCCCATAAACCCTTTTACAGTCACTGTCCATCAGCATAGCAAAATGTTGTAGAATCACTACTTGACTTCTCTGTGTTGCACAGCCCTCCCATTTCTCCTACCCCCCCATGCATGCTAATCTTAATACTCCCCTATTTCTCCCCCCCTTATCCCTCCCTACCCACCCTTCCTCCCCAGTCACTTTCCATTTGGTACCTGTTAGTCCATTCTTGAGTTCTGTGATTCTGCTGCTGTTTTGTTCCTTCAGTTCTTCCTTTGTTCTTATATTCCACAGATAAGTAAAATCATTTGGTATTTCTCTTTCTCCGCTTGGCTTGTTTCACTGAGCATAATACCCTCCAGCTCCATCCATGTTGCTGCAAATGGTTGGATTTGCCCGTTTCTTATGGCTGAGTAGTATTCCGTTGTGTATATGTACCACTTCTTCTTTATCCATTCATCTACCGATGGACGTTTAGGTTGCTTCCAATTCTTGGCTATTGTAAATAGTGCTGCGATAAATATAGGGGTGCACTGATCTTTCTCATGCTTGATTGCTGCATTCTTAGGGTAAATTCCTAGGAGTGCAATTCCTGGGTCAAATGGTAGGTCTGTTTTGAGCATTTTGATGTACCTCCATACTGCTTTCCACAATGGTTGAACTAATTTACATTCCCACCAGCAGTGTAGGAGGGTTCCCCTTTCTCCACAGCCTCGCCAACATTTGTTGTTGTTCATCTTTTGGATGGCAGCGATCCTTACTGGTGGGAGGTGATACCTCATTGTAGTTTTAATTTGCATTTCTCTGATAATTAGCGATGTGGAGCATCTTTTCATGTGTCGGTTGGTCATCTGTGTTTCTTTTTTGGAGAACTGTCTGTTCAGTTCCTCTGCCCATTTTTTAATTGGGTTATTTGTTTTTTGTTTGTTGAGGTGTGTGAGCTCTTTATATATTCTGCATGTCAATCCTTTATCGGATATGTCATTTTCAAATATATTCTCCCATACTGTAGGGTTCCTTTTAGTTCTATTGATGGTGTCTTTTGCTGTACAGAAGCTCTTCAGCTTAATATAGTCCCACTTGTTCATTTTTGCTGTTGTTTTCCTTGCCCGGGGAGATATGTTCAAGAAGAGGTCACTCATGTTTATGTCTAAGATGTCTTTGCCTATGTTTTCTTCCAAGAGTTTAATGGTTTCATGACTTACATTCAGGTCTTTGATCCATTTTGAGTTTACTTTTGTATATGGGGTTAGACAATGGTCCAGTTTCATTCTCCTACATGTAGCTATCCAGTTTTGCCAGCACCATCTGTTGAAGAGACTGTCATTTCGCCATTGTATGTCCATGGCTCCTTTATCAAATATTAATTGACCATATGTGTCTGGGTTAATGTCTGGATTCTCTAGTCTGTTCCATTGGTCTGTGGCTCTGTTCTTGTGCCAGTACCAAATTGTCTTGATTACTATGGCTTTATAATAGAGCTTGAAGTTGGGGAGTGAGATCCCTCCTACTTTATTCTTCTTTCTCAGGATTGCTTTGGCTATTCGGGGTATTTGGTGTTTCCATATGAATTTTTGAATTATTTGTTCCAGTTCATTGAAGAATGTTGCTGGTAGTTTCATAGAGATTGCATCAAATCTGTATATTGCTTTGGGCAGGATGGCCATTTTGATGATATTAATTCTTCCTAGCCACGAGCATGGGATGAGTTTCCGTCTGTTAGGGTCCCCTTTAATTTCTCTTAAGAGTGACTTGTAGTTTTCAGAGTATAAGTCTTTCATTTCCTTGGTTAGGTTTATTCCTAGGTATTTTTTTTTTTTTTTGCAATTGTGAATGGAGTTGTTTTTCTGACTTCTCTTTCTGTTGGTTCATTGTTAGTGTATAGGAAAGCCACAGATTTCTGTGTGTTGATTTTGTATCCTGCAACTTTGCTGTATTCCGATATCAGTTCTAGTAGTCTTGGGGTGGAGTCTTTAGGGTTTTTTATGTACAGTGTCATGTCATCTGCAAATAGTGACAGTTTAACTTCTTCTTTACCAATCTGGATTCCTTGTATTTCTTTGTTTTCTCTGATTGCCATGGCTAGGACCTCCAGTACTATGTTAAATAACAGTGGAGAGAGTGGGCATCCCTGTCTAGTTCCCAATCTCAGAGGAAATGCTTTCAGCTTCTCACTGTTCAATATAATGTTGGTTGTGGGTTTATCATAGATGGTCTTTATTATGTTGAGGTACTTGCCCTCTATTCCCATTTTGCTGAGAGTTTTTATCATGAATGGATGTTGAACATTGTCAAATGTTTTTCAGCATCTATGGAGATGATCATGTGGTTTTTGTCTTTCTTTTTGTTGATGTGATGGATGATGTTGATGACTTTCGAATGTTGTGCCATCCTTGCATCCCTGGGATGAATCCCACTTGGTCATGGTGTATGATCCTTTTGATGTATTTTTGAATTCGGTTTGCTAATATTTTGTTGAGTATTTTTGCATCAAGTTCATCAGGGATATTGGTCTGTAGTTTTCTTTTTTGGTGGGGTCTTTGCCTGGTTTTGGTATTAGGGTGATGTTAGCTTCATAGAATGAGTTTGGGAGTATCCCCTCCTCCTCTATTTTCTGGAAAACTCTAAGGAGAATGGGTATTATGTCTTCCCTGTATGTCTGATAAAATTCCGAGGTAAATCCATCTGGCCCGGGGGTTTTGTTCTTTGGTAGTTTTTTGATTACCGCTTCAATTTAGTTGCTGGTAATTGGTCTGTTTAGATTTTTGGTTTCTTTCTGGGTCAATCGTGGAAAGTTGTATTTTTCTAGGAAGTTGTCCATTTCTTCTAGGTTTCCCAGCTTTTTAGCATATAGGATTTCATAGTATTCTCTAATAATTCTTTGTATTTCTGCGGGGTCTGTCGTGATTTTTCCTTTCTCGTTTCTGATACTGTTGATTTGTGTTGACTCTCTTTTCCTCTTAATAAGTCTGGCTAGAGGCTTATCTATTTTGTTTATTTTCTCGAAGAACCAGCTCTTGGTTTCATTGATTTTTGCTATTGTTTTATTCTTCTCAATTTTATTTATTTCTTCTCTGATCTTTATTATGTCCCTCCTTCTGCTGACCTTAGGCCTCATTTGTTCTTCTTTTTCTAATTTCGATAATTGTGACATTAGACCGTTCATTTGGGATTGTTCTTCCTTTTTTAAATATACTTGGATTGCTATCTACTTTCCTCTTAAGACTGCTTTTGCTGCGTCCCACAGAAGTTGGGCTTAGTGTTGTTGTTGTCAGTTGTTTCCATATATTGCTGGATCTCCATTTTGATTTGGTCATTGATCCATTGATTATTTAGGAGCGTGTTGTTAAGCCTCCATGTGTTTGTGAGCCTCTTTGCTTTCTTTGTACAGTTTATTTCTAGTTTTATGCCTTTGTGGTCTGAAAAGTTGGTTGGTAGGATTTCAATCTTTTGGAATTTTCTGAGGCTCTTTTTGTGGACTAGTATGTGGTCTATTCTGGAGAATGTTCCATGTGCACTTGAGAAGAATGTATATCCTGTTGCTTTTGGATGTAGAGTTCTATAGATGTCTATTAGGTCCATCTGCTCTACTGTGTTGTTCAGTGCTTCCGTGTCCTTACTTATTTTCTGCCCAGTGGATCTATCCTTTGCGGCGAGTGGTGTGTTGAAGTCTCCTGGAATGAATGCATTGCAGTCTATTTCCCCCTTTAGTTCTGTTAGTATTTGTTTCACATATGCTGGTGCTCCTGTGTTGGGTGCATATATATTTAGAATGGTTATATCCTCTTCTTGGACTGAGCCCTTTATCATTATGTAGTGTCCTTCTTTATCTCTTGTTACTTTCTTTGTTTTGAAGTCTATTTTGTCTGATATTAGTACTGCAACCCCTGCTTTCTTCTCGCTGTTGTTTGCTTGAAATATGTTTTTCCATCCCTTGACTTTTAGTCTGTACAAGTCTTTGGGTTTGAGGTGAGTTTCATGTAAGCAGCATATAGATGGGTCTAGCTTTTTTATCCATTCTATTACTCTATGTCTTTTGATTGGTGCATTCAACCCATTAACATTTAGGGTGACTATTGGAAAATATGTACTTATTGCCATTGCAGGCTTTAAATTCGTGGTTACCAAAGGTTCAAGGTTAGCGTCTTTAGTATCTTACTGCCTAACTTAGCTCGCTTATTGAGCTGTTATATACACTGTCTGGAGATTCTTTTCTTCTCTCCCTTCTTATTCCTCCTCCTCGATTCTTCATATATTGGGTGTTTTGTGCTGTGCTCTTTCTAGGAGTGCTCCCATCTAGAGCAGTCCCTGTAAGATGTTCTGTAGAGGTGGTTTGTGGGAAGCAAATTCCCTCAGCTTTTGTTTGTCTCGGAATTGTTTAATCCCACCGTCATATTTGAATGATAGTCGTGCTGGATACAGTATCCTTGGTTCAAGGCCCTTCTGTTTCATTTTATTAAATATATCATGCCATTCTCTTCTGGCCCGTAGGGTTTCTGTCGAGAAGTCTGATGTTAGCCTGATGGGTTTTCCTTTATAGGTTACCTTTTTCTCTCTAGCTGCCTTTAAAACTCTTTCTTTGTCCTTGATCTTTGCCATTTTAATTATTATGTGTCTTGGTGTTGTCCTCCTTGGATCCTTTCTGTTGGGGGTTCTGTGTATTTCCGTGGTCTGTTCGATTATTTCCTCCCCTAGTTTGGGGAAGTTTTCAGCAATTGTTTCTTCTAAGATACTTTCCATCTCTTTTCCTCTCTCTTCTTTTTCTGGAACCCCTATAATATGGATATTGTTCCTTTTGGATTGGTCACACAGTTCTCTTAACATTGTTTCATTCCTGGAGATCCTTTTATCTCTCTCTATGTCAGCTTCTATGCGTTCCTGTTCTCTGGTTTCAATTCCATCAATGGCCTCTTGCATCCTATCCATTCTGCTTATAAACCCTTCCAGAGTTTGTTTCATTTCTGCAATCCCCTTTCTGGCATCTGTGATCTCTCTCCAGACTTCATCCCATATCTCTTGCGTATTTCTCTGCATCTCTGTCAGCATGTTTATGATTCTTATTTTGAATTCTTTTTCAGGAAGACTGGTTAGGTCTGTCTCCTTCTCTGGTGTTGTCTCTGTGATCTTTGTCTGCCTGTAGCTTTGCCTTTTCATGGTGATAGGAATAGTTTGCAGAGCTGGGACGAGTGACGGCTGGAAGAACTTCCCTTCTTGTTGGTTTGTGGCCCTCCTCTCCTGGGAGAACAGCGACCTCTAATGGCCTGTGCTGCGCAGCTGCGCGCAGACAGGGTTTCTGCTTCCTGCCCGGCTGCTATGGAGTTTATCTCCGCTGTTGCTGTGGGCGTGGCCTGGTTCGGGCCTCTGCTCCAAAGTGGTGGAGTCGCGTTGGAGGGGGAGCGGCTGGGAGGCTATTTATCTCCGTAAGGGGCCTCCCTGCTCCCTGCAGCCCAGGGGTTAGGGTGCCCAGAGATCCCCGGTTTCCCTACCTCTGGATTAAGTTTCCCACCCTGCCCCTTTAAGACTTCCAAAAAGCACCCGCCAAAACAAAACGACCACAAAAAATAATAATAATTTTTAATTAAAAAAAAAAATGGTGGCCGCTCGTTTTTCTTTATTCTCCGGCGCCAGCCTCAGGCATCTGCTCACCGGTCTTGCTGCCCTGTTTCCCTAGTATTGGTGTCCCTATCCCTTTAAGACTTCCAAAAAGCCCTTGCCAAAACAGAACAGCAAAAAAAAAAAAAAAATGGTCACTCGCTTTTCTTATGTCCTCCGGCGCCTGGCCTCCGGTGCCCGCTCACTGTTATTGCTGCCCTGTTTTCTTAGTATTGAGGGCCCTGCACTCTGGCCCGGATGGCTGGGCCTGGGTGTTCAGCAGTCCTGTGCTCCGTCTCCCTCCCGCTCTGCCTGCTCTTCTCCCGCCGCGAGTTGGGGGGATGGGCACTCGGCTCCTGCCAGGCCAGGGCTTGTATCT